>NW_015166465.1:169176-203951 GCF_001447785.1 Gekko japonicus | reverse complement strand
AGAGCTTGTACCTGAATAAAACTTGGTCTTAAAGGTGCCACTGGACTGCTTTGGACCGGGGGGCCGGGGGGGCTCTGCAGCTTACCTGGCTGCTTCTTGCTCTGACTGAGGGCTGCTGGGAGCAGGGGGTGGGGCTTGTTGCATGTGCCCACCCCCTGGGCTCTTTACTGCCGGAGTTCCCCTCCTGTGCGCTCCTGCAGGAAATGACCCCTGCTCTAAACTACGGAATCCAGTGAGCAAAAATTCTACTTTGTGAACTACTGGCATTCAAGTTGTGAGCGAGTTATTTGGCTGCTGCATAAATTAGTTTGCTCTGGAGCCAGCCTCCCTGAGCAAAGACAAAAACGTGTGAGCCGGAGGCTAAAAAACTGTGAGCTAGCTCACACTCACTCAGCTTAGAGGGAACACTGCCCACCCCCAAAGATGTGGTGGTTGCTGGGAGCTCTCGCAAAAGGGGCAATGTCTTTCCCTCTCCAGAGTGGCATTCACTGCCCTTGCTAGGGAAAAAGGCCCTTTCCGTGCTCTCCTTTCAATCCGTGTTCACCACAGTGTCGTAGAATCATAGAATGTTAGAGTTGGAAGGGACCTTGCAGGTCATCTAGTCCAACCCCCTGCACTCTGCAGGAGCATAGCCGAAAGACAGCCCTACAACATACCCGAAAGATGGTCGTCCAGCCTCCACCACCTCCCGAGGCAGACTGTTCCACTGCTCAACCACTCTGACAGTTAGGAAGTTTCTCCCGATATTTAGCCGGTAACGACTCCCTTGTAATTTCCACCCATTAGATCTAGTCTTGCAATCCGGAGCAAGAGAGAATAGATCTGCTCCATCTTCTACAGAACAGCCCTTCAAATACTTGAAGACTGCAATCATGTCCCCTCTAAGCCTTTTCTTTCCCAGGCTAAACATACCCAACTCTTTCAGCCTTTCCTCATAAGACTTGGATTCCAACCCTCTCACCATCCTGGTTGCCCTCTTCGGGACATGCTCAGGCTTGTCAACATCCTTCCTAAAATGTGGTGCCCAAAACTGGACACAGGACTCCAGGTGAGGCCTGACTATAGCAGAAAAGAGTGGAACTACCACTTCCCGTGATCTGGACACAATGCTTCTGTCAATGCATCCTAAGATTGCATTAGCTTTCTTCACAGCCACATCACACTGCAGGCTCATGTTTAGCTTGTGATCAATTCTGCCTGCTGTTGATCTGGGTTATTTGGATGCCAAAGCAAAACCGCCTCCACTTGAACACTGAGAAAATGCAGAGTGGCAGGGAAATGCGGAAAGGACCAGAGAGATGATGGGTTGAAGCTTCCTAGAGGAGCAGTTCTGGAGGATTTTCCAATTGAAGAGGGGGGTGGGAAATATGATCAGGTCAGTTTCCCCTAGCATCCCATCTGTTACACAGGGACTAAGCACTGCTTGCCCAATTTGAAGCTTAACTGTGTGTTTATATATCATTGGGGGGGAGGTAATCACTTTTTTACCATCACCTGAAAGCCCCCCCCCCCAGTCCACGCAGCTCCATGGTCCATAAGAACACGATACCAGCTGAATGTATTAATCAGAGGTGTCAAACTCATTTGTTACGAGGGCCAGATCTTAAATAAATGTCACTTTGTTGGGCCGGGCCATGTATGCCATAAAATGTAACGCCAGGTACCGGAGATCAGTGTTCCCTCTAAGCTGAGTTAGTGTGAGCTAGCTCACAGTTTTTTAGCCTCTGGCTCACAGATTTTTGCCTTAGCTCAGGAAGGATGGCTCCAGAGCAATCTAATTTATGCAGTGGCCAAATTGCTTGCTCACAACTTTAATGCCAGTAGTTCACAAAGTAGAATTTTTGCTCACAGGACTCCACAGCTTAGAGGGAGCATTGCCGGAGATATAAACTTTATGAAGGACACAGCCAAACTCAATAAACAATACTATTTTTTCCTCAAAATACAAACAAAAGCAATTGATTTCTAGCAGTGAAAGCAACTGATTTAGTGGGGAACACACAAAAGCCCCAGTAAATGTATTTAATCATATATATGCAAGTCTAGGTGTTTTTTCCCCCCAAGGGATACCATAAAAGCGGGAGTATTTTACATTTCCATAATATCAGTTGCTTGTGAGCCGGGTAAGAGCCCTAGAGGGGCCAGTTCTGGCCCCCGGGACTTATATTTGACATCCCTGGTATAAATGATCCATAACAGAGGGGAAATAAAGAACCAGTGTGGTTATGATCCCTGAAATCCAGAAATCCTTCACCGAGGGACCTTGGGCCAGTCTCATCTTCAGCCTAACCTACCCCACAGGGCTGTTGTGAAATTAAAATAGGGAAAAGAGAACCACGTTAGCCACCCCGAGTATCTAGGAGGAAAGCCAGGATACGATGCGCAGTCCCAACAGAAATGCCACAACAGACAGGCATCTAGACGAGCACCAGATCTGACTACTGGAGGATCACAGACAGTGTGGTGTAGGAGTTACAGTGTCGGACAACGATCTGGGAGACCCAGGTTCAAATGCCACACGGCCATGGTAGCCTGCTGGGTGACCCTGGGCCGGTCACCCACTCTCAGCCTAACCTACCGCATAGGGTTGTTGTGAGAATAAAATGGAGGAGCACAGAATGACATCAGCCGCTTTAAGTCCTCATCTTGGAGAACAGTAGGGTACAAATAAATAAAATACGTCTCCCCCCCACTGCACCTTCTCTGTAGCTCAGAGAGCTCAAAGAGATTTTCAAATACACCTTGAACACAGCCAAGAGGAAAAACTGGAACACCTACGTAAGTTATGGGAAAAACCACGCACATGAGCCATATAGGGCTTTTTCCTGACATCCACCCAATCGCAACGAAGCAGCCCTAAAGCGCAAACGTGTTCTAGCTCCCAGCAATCTGTACAAACGTATCTATTTAAGTGCATGAACACACAGAAAAAAAAGCAATCACATGTTCTGTCACACGTAAGAACTGCATGGACTTTCAGGTTCTCCCCCCCATAAGGAAACGCATTCCACATCGCAAAGCCTGGAAGCACCCCACAGAAAAAAAGATTCAGTGCTAATCGCCCAGCGAAAGGGGCTGAAATTCAAACTAGTCAAGGGACTATGGGGATGGGAAATGGAAACCACTGCAAGAACCCCATTCAATTTTTGGGGGGGGGGGGGGTTTGCAGACAGAATGGAAGCTCAACTTTGAAGACATGGCATTGCAACCAACCCATAAGCCTTAAGAGCCTCCCCCCAAAAGCCAAAATTTCTGAAAATAACTCCAAAAAATGCAAAAAGAAGTCAATCACCCCCAACCCACCTCCCCCCAATTTTGCACCTCATAAATGTCACTCTAGGGAGGCAGTGCCCCCAAATATCTATCGCAGCCCTAATTTCATGCTCAAAATGCAAAATATGCACCTCACATGCCCCATACAAAGGGGGGTGGAAGCCCCAACCACTGTGCAAGTACACCCCAGACATGGAAAGGATTCCCCATTCCTAACCCACCCAGGGGAAGAGCTTTGAGACCCCCAAAAGGAGGGCAGGCCCCAACCCCACATATATCTTGCTCCTGTTTTTATAGGATGGTGTCAACATTTATCTTTTAAGCTTCAACCCTGAAAAAATGTGAATTGTGGAACAATCCCAACCCCAACCATGAACAGAAGGGCAAGGACATTCTCCATCCCTGACCCCAAAGTGCACTGAGACCCCAAAAAGAGGGCAAGCCCCAACCCCCAAATACATATCCTATATAGAGAGGGTAGCAATATTTATCTTTCAGCTTCACCCCCCCCCATCTCCTCCAAAAAAAAATCTGGATTGTGGAAAGATCCCAACCCCAATTGTGAACAGAAGACCAAGGACATCCTCCATCCTCGACCCCGAAGAGCGCTGGGACCCCAAAAAGAGGGCAAGCCCCAACCCCAAATACACAACCTATACAGCAAGGGAAGGCAATATTTATCTTTAATCTTCACCCTGCATCCCCTCCAAAAATCGGGATGGTGGGAAAACCCCAACCCCCAATTGTGGAACAGAAGAGGGCGAGGACACCCTCCGTCCCTGACCCCAAAGAGCGCCGTGACCCCAAAAAGAGGGCAACCCCCAAATACATATCCTATATAGCATGGGGGGGCAATATTAATCTCTAAACCTCACCAAAAAACCTAGATCCCTTCCAAAATTCTGGATGGTGGGGAAACCCCAACCCCCAATCGTGGAACAGAAGAGGGCGAGGACACCCTCCGTCCCAAGACCCCAAAAAGAGGGCAACCCCCAAATACATATCCTATATAGCACAGGGGGGGGGGGCAATATTTATCTTTAAACCTCACCAAAAAACCTAGATCCCCTCCAAAAATCTGGATGGTGGGGAAACCCCAACCCCAACCGTGGAACAGAAGAGGGTGATGACATTCTCCATCCCTGACCCCAAAAAGAGGGCAACCCCCAAATACACATCCTATATAGCATGGGGGGGGGGCAATATTAATCTCTAAACCTCACCAAAAAACCTAGATCCCCTCCAAAAATCTGGATGGTGGGAAACCCCCAACCCCCAACCGTGGAACAGAAGAGGGTGAGGACATTCTCCACCCCTGACCCCGAAGGGCGCCGGGACCCCCCAAAAGAGGGCAACCCCCAACCCCCAAATACATATCCCATATAGCATGGGGGGTCCCCCAATATTTATCTTTCAGCTTCACCACCACCACCCCCATCTATTCCAAAAAATCTGGATGGTGGCAAAACCCCAAACCCCAACCGTGAACGGAAGGGCAAAGACCCCCCCCCCAAAAAAAACCCCACACCAACAAAAGGGGCGCCCTCCCTTCCCCGATCCCTCCGACACGAGGGAACCCCCCCCCGACGAAAAGGGGGGGGGAGGACCCCCAACATCCCGAACCCCACACGGGGGGGGACACCCCCAAACCGATCCCTTCCCCCGCCCCAAAATCCTTCCTTCCCGCCTCAGCGGCCTGCCTCACCTGGCGGGCGGAGATGGGCCTGCGAGGCGGCTGAGGCTGAAGCGGCGGCGGCTCCTTCCTCCTCCTCCTCCGTCTCTCTCCCTCTCCTGCTGCTGCTGCTGCCGCCGCCTCCGTCGCCCGTCCCTCGCTCGGCCCCAACGCGGCGGGGAGGAGGAGGAGGAGGAGCCCGGGCCTCTCGCCAATCCAGGCCCGCGGCGGAGGGGAGGGGAGGGGGGCGGCCCGCCTCGCGGAGGGAACGGGGACGGCCCTCGGTCGGTGCCAGGGACCGGCGGCCCCGGACCGCCGCCGCCTCTGGGCCGTGGCTCAGGGCCCAGGCGGGGGACCCCCACACACACACGGCCGCCCGGGGAAGGCCCAGAGCCGGCCTTGGCCTGGTCCAAGCCGGGGGCCGCCCTGAGGGTCTAAACCTAAAATCCTTGAAGAAGAAGAGGAAGAGATTGGATTTATACACGGCCCTTCACTAGCCGAAGGGGTCTCAGAGGGGCTTACAAACTCCTTTCCCTTCCCCTCCCCACCACAGACACCCCCTGTGAACAGGTGGGACTTTCTTGACAGAAACGGCTCTTTTTCAAGAACAGCTCTCATCAGAACTGTGGCTTGCCCAAGGTCACCCAGCAGGTGCAAGTGGAGGAGGTGGGGAATCAAGCCCAGTTCTCCCAGATTAGAGTCCGACGCTCTCAACCATTACACCAAACAGGAAGGAAGGAAGGAGAGATTGGATTTCTCCCCCGCCCTTCACTACCCGAAGGAGTCTCAGAGCGGCTGACAAACGCCTTTCCCTTCCCCTCCCCGCAACAGACACCCTGGGAGGTGGGTGGGGCTGAGAGAGCTCTGACAGAAACGGCTTTTTTTCAAGAACACCTCTAACAGAACTATGGCTTGCCCAAGGTCATCCGGCAGGCGCAAGTGGAGGAGTGGGGCATCAAGCCCGGTTCTCCCTGATTAGAGTCCGCACACTTAACCACAACCCCAACCAGGAAGGAGAGATTGGATTTCTCCCCCGCCCTTCACTACCCGAAGGAGTCTCAGAGCGGCTGACAAACGCCTTTCCCTTCCCCTCCCCGCAACAGACACCCTGGGAGGTGGGTGGGGCTGAGAGAGCTCTGACAGAAACGGCTTTTTTTCAAGAACACCTCTAACAGAACTATGGCTTGCCCAAGGTCATCCGGCAGGCGCAAGTGGAGGAGTGGGGCATCAAGCCCGGTTCTCCCTGATTAGAGTCCGCACACTTAACCACAACACCAAACTGGCTCTTTAGTTAGTCTTTAAGGTAAATCCAATCTCCTCTTCTTCTTCTAACAAAATGTGTGGCAGGGGGGGTGTTGTTGTTGTTGTTGTTGTTGTTGTTATTTAAATGTATGCCCCACCCTCCCCGCGGGAGCAGGCTCAGGGCAGCTTACAAGAAATTAAAACATATAGGTAACAATTTATATACAATCTTAAAACAATAATAAAACTCTACAATATCATAAAGTGCTAGTAAATGATCAAGTACGTATAACATGCTTACAGAAGGCGGAAACAAACCTAGTGTAATCAGATAATCTGTATTGGTGCTCAGCTCAGCTCGTCTTGGTCTCTGTAGTTGTGCAACATCACAGTCTGTTCGTGGTAAGCCAAGGACCAGGGCTCACTTCTCAGTTATTTGATGTTATTTGATACAGCTCCTTAGTCAAAGGCCTGGTGGAAGAGCTCCGTCTTGCAGGCCCTGCAGAACTGTAAAAGGTCCCGCGGGGCCCTGATCTCTTCTGGGAGCTCATTTCACCAGTATGGAGCTGCCACTGAGAAGGCCCTGGCCCGAGTTATGGCCAGCTTGGTGTCTTTAGGACCCGGGTGGGCCAATCGATTTTGCGACCCTGAACGCAGTGCTCTCTGGGGAACGTGTGGGGAAAGGCGGTCCCTCAGGTATGTAGGCCCCTGACTATAAAGGGCTTTAAAGGTAAGTGTGTCAGAAGGCAACACCCACCGCTCAGGCTCCACTGGGCTGTTTTGGATTGCTAGCTATTGGGGGGACGGACATGCAGACCTGTCCTTGTAGAGGAGGGAGACCTTGTACCTGAATAAAACTTGGTCTTAAAGATGCCACTGGACTGTTTTGGACCGGGGGCCGAGGAGGCTCTGCAACTTACCTGGCTGCTTCTTGCTCTGACTGAGGGCTGCTGGGAGTAGTGGGTCGGGCTTGTTGCATGTCCCCGCCCCCTGGGCTCTTTACTGCCGGAGCTCCGCTCCTGTGCCCTCCTGCAGGAAATGACCCCTGGTCACAAGAGGGCTCTTTCTATGTAGTCAGTAGGATTGCACTGTACAAAAGAACTGCACTGTACACAGGGATGCCCCGGAATTACAGCTCATCTCCAGACTGCAGAGACCAGTTCCCCCTGGAGACAATGGATGATTTTGGAGGGCAGACTCTATGGTTTGTACCCCAGTGAGGTCCCTGTCCTCCCTGGGTTTTATCTCCAAATCTCCAAGAGTGTGACAACCACTGACAACCCTACCTGAGGGCCTCATCCCCTGCCAGTGTCCAGGGGGCACCTGGTGACCCTAATACAGGTTGATTCCCAAAGCCACCTGGACAAATGAGCAGGGAAGGCAGGCTATACTACTGCATATAGTAAAAGAAGAAGAGGAGGAGAGATTGGATTCATACCCCACCCTTCACTACCCGAAGGAGTCTCAGAGCGGCTCACAATCTCCTTTCCCTCCCCCTCCCCACAACAGACACCCTGTGAGGTCGGTGGGGCTGAGGGAACTCTTGACAGAGACTGCTCTTTTTCAAGGACAGCTGTGCCAGAGCTTGTGTCTGACCCAAGGTCCCATCAGCAGGTGCAAGTGGAGGAGTGGGGAATCAAACCCGGTTCTCCCAGATTAGAGTCCGCGCACTTAACCACGACACCGAACTGGCTCTGTTGATGTTTGACTTACTTTTTCAGGTTCTGGTTCCCAGGTTTCAGGGTTCAGTCCCCCCTTTCGTTTTGTTCCCGATTTGGAAGCAGAGCCCAGAGAGGACAGGGACCTCAGTGGGGCACAGTGCCAGAGAGTCCACCCTTCCAAGCAGCCACGTTCTCCAGAGGAACTGAGCTCCGTGGTCTGGAGACGAGCTGTGGTTCCAGGGGATCCCCAGGCACCACCTGAAAGCTGGCATCCCTGGGACCCTGGTTGGTACTTGAATGGGAGACCGCCAAGGAAGCCCAGGCACTTTCGACCACCATCTCAGGATTGGCAGGGAGAGGTTCTGTAGCATCTCAGGCAAAGATGGCGCCTTCCCACCAATTGGTTCAACTGGAGATACCTGGGATTTCTGCACGCCAGGTATATCCAAGACTCACAGTCAGGGGTCCTTTCCTGCAGGAGCGCACAGGAGCGGAGCTCCGGCAGTAAAGAGCCCAGGGGGCGGGCACATGCAACAAGCCCCGCCCCCTGCTCCCAGCAGCCCTCAGTCAGAGCAAGAAGCAGCCAGGTAAGTTGCAGAGACCCCCCCCCCGGCCCAAAACAGTCCAGTGGCACCTTTAAGACCAGGTTTTATTCAGGTACAAGCTCTCCCTCCTCTGTGAGGATAGATCTGCACGTTCCCCCCCCCAATAGTTAGCAATCCAAAACAGTCCAGTGGCACCTTTAAGACCAAGTTTTATCCAGGTACAAGCTCTCCCTCCTCTGCGAGGACAGATCTGCACGTCCCCCCCCCCCAATAGCTAGCAATCCAAAACAGTCCAGTGGAGCTGGAGCGGTGGGTGTTGCCTTCTGACACACGTCCGGTGATGTCAGGGGGTGTGGTATATGCAAATGAGTTATGCTAATGAGCCTTTGCACCTCTTTTTCTACGAAATGACCCCTGCCCGCAGTTAGCTATATAACTCGTCTTTTGTACTCTGTGGCTGAAATGTCCTGGCAAATAAAACTTGAGACTTTTCTAGTCACTATAGACTGAGGTGGCCGGTTCACAAACCCAACCCGGGTCCTATGGATCTTGGCTGGAAAGCAAGTCCCCTTCTGTTCAGCGAGTCTTGAAGGCTACTGATTTGTGCTTAGAACTGCAGCCTCTGAATTTAAACGCGAGGCGCAATGGAAGGGCCATTTCAAACATCCGATAACCCCCTACTGGCAAATGTGCTTCATGACAAGCGTGTCGGACACATTTAGTGCAATCGTGGCAACTGTTGAAAATGTCTGGAGAGCGGTTGCTACCAAAAATAGGAGTCCTGTGAAACTTTTAAAGCGAATGCGCTTCATAGATAGAGCCTCATCAGCTGCCAAAATAAACCCCAAGAGAAAGAGACGTGTGGTGTAGCGGCTACAGTGTCAGCCTAGGATCTGGGAGGTAAAGGCTTGAAAGACAGTTGAATCCGACCCTAGGGGGCAATGCTCATCTCCACTCCCAAGCTGAAGAGCCTGTCCGAAGACCTCTCCGCGGTCAGGTGGCCGGCATGACTAGATGTCGATGTGCACGGAACGCTGTTACCTTCCCACCCAAACGGTGCCTAGTTATCTCCTTGCAATTTATTGCTTTCGAACTGCTAGGTCAGCAGGAGCTGGGGCCAGAGATGGGAGCTCACTCCGTCACGCAGCAGATCCATGGAGGAGAGGTCTGTCAGTGGCTACTAGCCATGGTGGGCTAGATGGACCACTGGTCTGATCCAGCAGGGCTCTTCTGATGTTCTTATGAAGGCCTCGGCCTCTGTGCCCTGTTGTTGGCTTTGCAGAGGGACTGGTTGGCCACTGTGTGAGGCAGGATGCTGGACTAGATGGGCCACTGGTCTGATCCAGCAGGGCTCTTCTGATGTTCTCATGAAGGCCTCGGCCTCTGTGCCCTGTTGTTGGCCCTCCAGAGGAACTGGTTGGCCACTGTGTGAGACAAGATGTTGGACTAGATGGACCACTGGTCTGATCCAGCAGGGCTCTTCTGATGTTCTTATGAAGGCCTCAGCCTCTGTGCCCTGTTGTTGGCTTTGCAGAGGGACTGGTTGGCCACTGTGTGAGACAGGATGCTGGACTACATGGACCACTGGTCTGATCCAGCAGGGCTCTTCTGATGTTCTTATGAAGGCCTCAGCCTCTGTGCCCTGTTGTTGGCCCTCCAGAGGAACTGGTTGGCTACTGTGTGAGACAGGATGCTGGACTACATGGACCACTGGTCTGATCCAGCAGGGCTCTTCTGACGTTCTTATGAAAGCCTCGGCCTCCCTGCCCTGTGGTTGGCCCTCCAGAGGAACTGGTTGGCCACTGTGTGAGACAGGATGCTGGAGTAGATGGGCCACTGGTCTGATCCAGCAGGGCTCTTCTGATGTTTTCATGAAGGCCTCGGCCTCCCTGCCCTGTTGTTGGCCCTCCAGAGGAACTGGCTGGCCACTGTGTGAGACAGGATGCTGGACTAGATGGGCCACTGGTCTGATCCAGCAGGGCTCTTCTGATGTTCTAATGAAGGCCTTGGCCTCTATGCCCTGTTGTTGGCCCTCCAGAGGGACTGGCTGGCTACTTTATGAGACAGAATGCTAAACTAGATGGACCACTGATCTGATCCAGCAGGGCTCTTTGTATGTTCCTATAAAGGCCTTGGCCTCTATGCCCTAGGGTTGCCAGGTCCCTACGTTTTGCCAGCGGGGGGGAAGAAGCTCCTCTCCCGGAATCTTCTGGCGCACTAAGCATGTTGCCAGGGGGACGCTCTAGCATTCAGCTAGAAACTCTATGTTACCATAGAGTTTTCAGGCCGAATGCTAGAGCACCCCCCCAGTGACGTGCCCAGCATGATGACCTGTATAGGTGATGTCATAGTGCCAGGCATGTTGGCCCGATTCAGGTACTTTGGGGGCCGGCAGATCGGGGGGTCCTCAAGCGAGCAATCCCCCCCCCCGGTGGATCTGGCAACCCTACTATGCCCTGTTATTGCCCTCCAGAGGAACTGGTTGGCCACTGTGTGAGACAGGATGCTGGACTAGATGGACCACTGGGCTGATCCAGCAGGGCTCTTCTGAGGTTCTTATGAAGGCCTCGGCCTCTCTATGCCCTGTTATTGCCCTCCAGAGGAACTGGTTGGCCACTGTGTGAGACAGGATGCTAGGCTAGATGGACCACTGGTCTGATCCAGCAGGGCTCTTCTGATGCTCTTATGAAGGCCTTGGCCTCTCTATGCCTTGTTGTTGGCCGTCAAGAGGAACTGGTTGGCCACTGTGTGAGACAGGATGCTAGGCTAGATGGACCACTGGTCTGACCCAGCAGCGCTCTTCTGATGTTCTAATGAATGCCTTGGCCTCTCTATGCCCTGTTATTGCCCTCCAGAGGAACTGGTTGGCCACTGTGTGAGACAGGATGCTAGGCTAGATGGACCACTGGTCTGACCCAGCAGGGCTCTTCTTATGCTCTTATTAGAGTTCAACCTGATGTTCACGTACCCTTAATCCTATTGTATTGCTTATTATATCTCTCATGCTATTTGTTTACATTGTTTCTCTCCATGTAATCCACCTTGGGTCTCAGTTAAAAGAGTGAATGATCAGGTAAATAAAATTTAAAACAAAATGCTGCTAAATCCTATTGTGGGATGTACGTTAATAGCAGGTATTGATACAAGGAGCAGACATGTAGGTGTGGGTAGATCCTACCAAGAGAGGCCAGTTTGAGACAACAATGAATCAATCCATTCCAAGTGGGTGAGCCACTCTTCACTTTAGGAGACGGGCAGAGTAAGATAAACATAAAATTTAATCAAGGAAGACACAGCGATAAGCAGAAGTAATTAACATCTGTCAAGGATGGGTCTTGCTGAGCTAACACCTTTAATGAAGGAGGAAACCCAAGTCTTTGTTCAAGCCTGGGGAGGTGATAGTACTGAGTCTCTTAGATAATAAGTTCTGTGATGCATTTTATGTTGTTAAAGTCAGGGGTCGTTTTGTAGAAAAAGAGGTGCAAGAGCTTATTAGCATAACTTATTTGCATATGCCACACCCCCTGACATCACCGGAAGTGTGTCAGAAGGCAACACCAACCGCTCAGGCTGTTTTGGATTGCGAGCTATTGGGGGGGGGGAACGTGCAGATCTGTCCTCGCAGAGGAGGGAGAGCTTGTACCTGAATAAAACCTGGTCTTAAAGGTGCCACTGGACTGTTTTGGACCAGGGGACTGTCTCTGCAACTTACCTGGCTGCTTCTTGCTCTGACTGAGTGCTGCTGGGAGCAGGGGATGGGGCTTGTTGCAAGTGCCCACCCCCTGGGCTCTTTACTGCCGGAGCTCCGCTCCTGTGCGCTCCTGCAGGAAATGACCCCTGGTTAAAGTAGTCAAATTAGCTTGTGTGTATGTATTAGGTACCCTCAAGTCGCTTATGGTGACCCTTGCTTGTCCCAGCAAGGCGGGATACAAATTGAAAATAATGAATGAATGAATGAATGAATGAATGAATGAATGAATGAATGAATGGACCTCCAAAGCATCCTCTCATTAACAGCCTTGCTCAGGTCCTGAAAACCAAGGGCCGAGGCTTCCTTGATTGAGTCAACCCATCTCCTCGTGGGTTTTCCTTTTTCCCTGCCAGTTTGGAGTCGTGGTTAAGAGCGGCAGACTGTAATCTGGAGAACTGGGTTCGATTCCGCACTCCTTCGCACGCAGCCAGCTGGGTGACCTTGGGTCAGTCACAGTTCTCTCAGAGCTGTTCTCTCAAGAGCTGTCCTCGAAAGAGCTCTCCTGGACCCACCGACCTCACAGGGTGTCTGTTGTGGGGAGAGGAAGAGAAGGAGATTGCAAGGCGCTGTGAGACTCCGAGTGGAGGGCGGGGTATAAACGGAACTCTTCTTTTCCTAGCATTATTGTCTTTTCCAGTGACTCTTTTCTTCTTCTCACAATGTGACAAAGCGATGGCGAACCTCAACAGCATGATAAAAAGTAGAGACATCACCCTGCCAACAAAAGTCCGCATGGTCAAAGCAATGGTATTCCCAGTAGTCATGTATGGCTGCGAGAGTTGGACTATAAGGAAGGCTGAGCGCCGAAGAATAGATTCTTTTGAACTATGGTGCCGGAGAAGACTCTTGAGAGTCCCTTGGACTGCAAGAAGATCAAATCAGTTAATCCTAAAAGAAATCAACCCTGACTGTTCCCTGGAAGGCCAGATAATGAAACTGAAGCTCAAATACTTTGGCCACCCAATGAGAAGGGAGCACTCACTGGAGAAGAAGACCCTGATGCTGGGAAAGACTGAAGGTCAAAGAAGACAGGGACGGCAAAGGATGAGATGGTTAGACAGTGTCATCGATGCAACGAACATGAAACTGAGCCAACTTCAGAGGACGGCAGAAGACAGGAGGGCCTGGCGTGATCTGGTCCATGGGGTCGCAAAGAGTCGGACTTGACTGTGCGACTGAACAACAACAACAAGTCTCTTGAGCTTCCAGGGATTTTATCTGCGCGATCACACAGTCAGCATCTGCCTCCCGTCCCCAGCCGTCGCTTTCCAGCTCAAATTCCCTTTAAACCGGAGTATTTTGATACCAGGTCCTCAAGTGGTGTTTTCCTGATTCTCCGTTTCCACCCGCGCTGTTCTGACGTCTGATCGCTCCTCCGGTCTCAAGCCACTTCCGGTTTAAACCCCCTCCCCGCTCGAAAGCTGCCCGAGGCTTCCGCTTTTCGCCCGCCATTTTTTTTAAAGCGTTGGCAGTGTGCGCCTAGGCGGAGCTCTGCCACCATGTTATCGAGAGCCAGTTTGGTGTAGTGGTTAAGTGCGGGGACTCTAATCTGGGAGAACCGGGTTTGATTCCCCACTCCTCCACTTGCACCTGGCTGGATGACCTTGGGCAAGCCATAGTTCTGATAACATAGTTCTTGAAAAAAGAGCAGTTTCTGTCAGAGCTCTCTCAGCCCCACCGACCTCACAGGGTGTCTGTTGTGGGGAGGGGAAGGGAAAGGAGTTTGTCAGCTGCTCTGAGACTCCCTTGGGTAGTGAAGGGCCATGGGGTATGAATCCAATCTCTTCTTCTTCTTCTTAAAAACAATGTTTAAACAGTGCCTAGTTTTAGCGTTTAGACGAGTTCGTGATTCTCAGGGAGGCCGTTTTCGGGGTAAACGTTTAAAGGGAACCGCTCCTTTAAAGTTTTAAGGGAAGTGTGACAGCGGTCGGGTTGAAGTGGAAATTGCTGTTCTGCGCGTGCGTGAAAATTTTAGTTCTACAGATGGCTGCCTGTGCGCATCCCCAAACTGAGAGAGAGAGAAAAACAACACTGACGCACGCTTCCACGTGTGGACGGTGGGGAGCGATGTGGCTGCGCAGCGATCCAGAGCAAGGAGGCGAGTGTGATCGCAATTCTCCAGGTTAAAAAGACCGCATCAGGGCCGGAGCAATTTAAACCGCTCCCAGCACGCCATCTGACCACACCCTTTAAGTACAGAGGAAGAGGGAATCATAACAACATGAGAAGCGGCTTGCTGGAGCAGACCAGCAGTCCATCTAATCCAGCATCCTATCTCTGACAGGAGCCAATCAGTTGTCCCCGAGATCCAAACAAAGAGGGCACTGAGGCCAAGGCCTTCCCTGGATGTTCCAAAGGAATAGCACAGTCCCCAAACAGTCAGGTATGAAAACAATATATACAGACATGTGCTAGATGCCCACAAAACAATACAACAACAAATGAGACTATATTAAAGCCATAACATATTTAGTGTCTGGTAATAAAGACTGCGATGGCTCAAGTGGTTAAGACGCTGAACTGCAGGCTATAGAAGGTCGGTAGTTCAGCAGTTTGAGACCCGGGTGCCGCATGACGGAGTGAGCTCCCGTCTCTAGTTCCAGCTCCTGGCAACCTAGCAGTTCGAAAGCAAGAAATTGCAAGTAGATAAATAGGTACCACTTCGGTGGGAAGGTAACAGCATTCCATGCGCCTTGGTGTTTAGTCATGCCGGCCACATGACCACGGAAACGTCTTCGGACAGCGCTGGCTCTTCGGCTTTGAAACGGAGATGAGCACCGCAACCCTAGAGTCGGACTCGACTGGCTTTCAAGCAAGGGAACCTTTACCTTTAATAAAGACTAACAACATAGTATATCACAGGAAAAATACAAAGGTCGATAGAAATTCACATGGCAATCTGCTCAAGTCTCTCTCAATCCATATCCCTCAAACAGTCTGTTGTCCTTATTCAAATTCACAAAAGCAGTCCACTAGTCTGCTCCAAATTCAATCTCTCTTTCAACACTTATTCTGGATATTTAAGTGTTTCAGACCTCTGGTCTTTCCTCAGGAACAAGTCCTATATAGGAATTTTACATTCAGTCTTACATTCCAGTAGACACTTTCATGGATTTGCTTTTCTGTTAATCTACTTGGGCAAGGTCTCCTCATTTCCAAGCGTGCTGAAACTGCTGCCAAAGTAAAGTGGACCAGTATTTTTACTCCTTGTGTGACACTTACTAGTTTTTTTTCTCCTTCAGGTTAACCAATTATTCTTTCCCGCACATCTGGGAAAGTGCAGGAGTAGGCAGTGCCCCCTAAGTCATCTGTTGGTTGATCGGGTCGAGGTTCAGCATCTGAATTGACAAAGGAGATTTGGGAGCAGAGCCTGTAGAGGGCAAATTTTGGGGAAGCAGGGTATAATGCCGTGGAGTCCACCCTCCAAAGCAGCCATTGTTCTCCAAGGGAACTGACCTGCGCGGCACTGGAGATCAGTAGTGATCCCGGTAGATCTCCAGGCCCCAACTGGAGGCTGGCAACACTAGTTTTTGCACAGGGGGCCGCCACCTTCCTACACTGCAGCGGCAGAAGCTGATAGCCCTGTATGCAGGTAGGGCCCTGACACCTAGGGAAGCTGATAGTGAAACAGATGTAAGACGCCGGTAGGTTTTTTTGTTTTATTTTGCTATTGTAGTTTGCAACTACACACTATCTAACCTTTGCAAATCATGCACGTGAACGGCCATGCAAAGTATGGCTTATACTACGCTGGACTGTATGTGTGCGTGAGCGCACGCGCGAATGCAGGGGTTTTTTTTGCAATGAGACCCAAATATCAGCCTTCTGCTTACGACTCAATCCGTCCGGCTCCGAAAGGGTTAACAGCCC
This sequence comes from Gekko japonicus, assembly GCF_001447785.1. Taxonomy (NCBI): domain Eukaryota; kingdom Metazoa; phylum Chordata; class Lepidosauria; order Squamata; family Gekkonidae; genus Gekko; species Gekko japonicus. The sequence goes on along the minus strand of NW_015166465.1, from coordinate 187,937 downwards.
CGCTTCCTCTAGTCCCCTTTCCCCCTCGGGGCGGCAGGGGGCGCTCCGAAGCGCCGCTTCCCCCCCACACCACCAATGAGGTCACGGCAGCCTCAGCCAGTAAGAAGAGGACCCTCCCTCCTTGGCGCTTCACCTCTAACCCCCGCCCCTCCCGCACGATAGCCAATGAAACAGCAAGAGAGGAAGCGTTATTGTTTTTTTTTCTCCCGCGGTCCAGTCCGCTCGGGCTACAGCGAGCCAATGAGAGGCGCCGAGGAGAACGGGCTAGCCAATGACTGATCGCCATTGGGTTCCGCGCGGCCAATCAGCGACGGCATCTGAAATTTGAACGGTCGTTTGGTGGAAGCGGAGGTTTGGTCGGTCGCTCGGTCGGAGGCTGGGGCTCGTGAGGGGATTTGGGTAAGTCGGGGCGGGGGGCACCCCCCAAAAGGTAAAGACCCCAGAAAGGGATACTGGGAAGGAAAGGCGGCGGCAGCAGCCCCCCCCGTTTAATAATACCCCACCTTTCTAACCCAACTATTTTCTCCTCCTCCATTATATTCTCACAATAACCCTGTGATGTCGGCTAGGCTGAGAGTATGGGACTGGCCACGGCAGAGCCGAGATTCGAACCTGGATCTCCCAGATCCTAGTCAACCTTCATTGTTGGATTCAGGGTGGGGCAACCTTGTTGGTCTGAAGCAGCAGGACAAAGTTTGAGGTCCAGGGGCACCTTTAAGCCCACCAAAGTTTAATTCTGGGTGTAAGCTTTCGTGTCCATGCACACTTCTTCAGATGCGTGGAAACAGAAGTCACCAGCCGTTACATATTTTATTTATTTATTTATAGATTCAATTTATAGCCCGCCCTCCCCGCAACGCGGGCTCAGGGCAGCTCACAAATAGGCATAAGCCAGCATATAAAACAAGCTAAAACCATATAAAATCATTACTACATGTTACAACAAGATAAGTAGCTGTTCCAGACTGATCTTCCATAAAGATGTCCTCACAAAAAATATTGCATTTTGTAAGACAGGAAATATCAGTCTGTACCTCTGCAAGTTTCTTTGTGAGGTTGATGGATTTCCATTGCATGCGGCTTAACGTGGTGCCCTCTAAATTCAGGTTGGGTAGCCGTGTTGGTCTGGATTAGCAGGAGAAAGTTTGAGTCCAGTGGCCCCTTAAGACCAACAAAGTTTCAGTCTGGGCTTAAGCTTTTGTGTCCATGCACACTTCTTCAGATACATGGAAACAGTAGTCACCAACCATTACATATTGCATTTTGTAAGAAAGGAAATGTCGATCTGTAGCTGTGCAAGTTTCTTTGTGAGGCTGCTGGGTTTCCATTGCATGCGGCTTAACGTGGTGCGCTCTAGATTCAGGTTGGGTAGCCGTTGTTAGTCTGAAGCAGGACAACAAAGTTTGAGTCCAGTGGCCCCTTTAAGACCAACAAAGTTTCAGTCTGGATAAAAGCTTTCCTGTGCAAAACAGACTTCTTTAGATACAATGAAATGGAATTCACCATGCATATAGGCAGAGGGTGAGCCAGTAAATTAGCATGCAGCATAATGAAGATATTTTATCAGATTCAGGAATAACAAGCTTAGTTTACATGGTTACCTGAAGAAGTTAGCAGTGACTAGAGATGTAAAATTTCTGGAAATTTTGAAGCTCGGGAAAAACCCCATTTCCCCCCCCCCCCGGGAAAACGGAAATTTTCGGGAAAATTGAAAAAATGCTACATTTTTAGATTGAAAATCATTCTGTTACTTTAGGAACATAAAATGTGACTATGGACATTTTTACTTGGCATGAAATTATCACAACTAGCATATTAAAAATATAATGTATCCAAACAATTATTTCAAACAGAATACCCACCCACATGCAACAACAAAACTGAAACTTTTTTATCTTCTTCTGACAATCGCACCTCCTAAAGGAAGAAATGCATCTTGTTCTTGCATTTGGGGGGAAAGTTTGTAACCTAGGACTTGTTTGTCCTCAGTGCACAGAAATTAGATCAATCTGATACTATATATATTAGAAATGATTTGGAAAATATTTGAACACCTTGTCTTAAAATATTTTATTTATCATGTTAAAATAAAATGTTCCATAATCAATTTTTTGGGAAAAAACAAAAAGGCTTCAGGAAAAAAACGGTTTTTTCCCGAATTGTTCCGGGTTTTTTTCCGGGCCTTCACATCTCCCAGGAAAGCTCCTACCCTGCCACATATCTTGTTAGTCTTTAAGGTGCTACTGTTGCTCTTTTCCATGGTTACCATTTGTTTGGGTTCAGTTCTGTGGGGGGGGGAGCCCAGGTTCGAATCCCACTCCCCACTCTGTCACAGGTGTGACCTTGGACCAGTTATTTCCTCTTACAGCCTAACCTGCTTCATAGGGTTGATTTATTTATTTGTGTTGTACATGGTCCTCCTTTCTCACTGAGACTAAAGCTGGATTATTCAGTGTGAGTCTACACAATCAACAAGATGGTTCATCCCATATACAGTGCAATAAGATTGGGATTGCAGAGGTCTGGATAGGGTCAAAACAAAGCGTAAGTGTTAATGTGGCACATTAGACCAGGGGTCTTCAATAAGGTTGCCGGGTCCTCCTTGGGCACTGGCTGGGGTGGGTGGGGGGAGGTAGCCAGATCCAGGCTGGGAAACTCCTGGCGATTTGGAGATGTAGCCTGGGGAAGACAGAGACCTCAGTGGGGTACAATGCCACAAAGCGTACCCTTCAAAGCATATGTTTTCTCCGGGGGAACTGATCTCTGTAGACTATCGCTGTTACAAGTAATAGTTCTGGTTCAAAGAGAAGTCTTTATATGTACAAATGAAGCTGCCTTGTACTGAATCAGGCCCTCAGTCCATCAAGGTCAGTGCTGTCCGTTCAGGCCGTGGCTCTTCAGGGTCTCAGGCAGAGGTCTTTCACGCCACCCACTGCTTGGTCCTTTTAGCTGGAGATGCCGGGGATTTCTGCATGCCAAGCAGAGGCACTTCCAGTGAGCCACAGCTCCTCTGTAAAGGGATACATATTTTCCTTTGGCATAAAGGTGTTCCGTACCTGCAAAATGAAGGCAGGTATTTCAATATAAGGCCCCTCACTTTCGATATTTGGAAGGCAGTTGAACAACGGTTTTGTTTAGGTTTTTGCATCTGACTAATTTAGCTTTTTGTTTGGAAAGCCAGTTTGGTATTTATTTATCTTTAGATTTGTATCCCGCCCTACCCCTGAGGCTCAGGGCGGCTAACAAGGGCACAGTGTGTCAAAATTAAAACAATAAAAACACATAATATAAAACAGTAAAATACAGTAACAAAATTAGACACAAGATGGGTAGATCTTAAACCTAATGGTAGCGTTACCAAAATCTATCATCCACTTCGTGCAGGGGCACCTTGCCCCCCCCCCAAGGAACCAGATAGTCGTGGTGATGGTGCGACAGTGCATAGGTGGCAATGGTGGAGTACTAGTGGCGGCAGCTCCTACTCAAAGGCCTGGCGGAAGAGCTCCGTCTTGCAGGCCCTGCGGAACTGAGAAAGATCCCGCAGGGCCCGGATCTCCTCCGGGAGCTCCTTCCACCAGGTAGGAGCCGCCACCGAAAATGCCCTGGCTCTGGTGTTGTGGTTAGGAGCATAGATTCTGATCTGGGAATACCAGGTTCGATGCCCCACTCCTCCACGTGAAACTGCTGGTGTGACCTTGGGTCAGTCACAAGTTCTCTTAGCGCTGTTCTCTCAGGAGCAGTTCTCGACAGAGCTCTCTCGGGGTGTCTGTTGTGGGGAAGGGAAAGGAGATTGTAAAAGGTTCTGCTTAACTAAAGAACATGGATAGCTAAATATGTATACTTATTGTGTTTGTGTAAGAAAATATTTGTGAACAGCATGGATTCAGGTGGGTAGCCACGTTGGCCTGAAGCGGCGGAACAAAGCTTGAGTCCAGTGGGGCACCTTTTAAGGCCAACCGAGTTTTATTCAAGGTGAAACAGAATTGACTCGACCATCACATACCATATGGTGGTAAGTTGCCAGGAAGGGCTGATTAGAATCGATTTGCAGCAGTAACTGAGCGATTATAGCGGAGGCTGGCTTAAGGCGTTGGGTAAAATCTGTGAATGGCAGTAAATTGGCGTACGAATACAAGAATTAAACAGATGTGAGAACAAACAGGTGCGAGAAGGCACCACTGGACTCAAACGTCCGCTCTCACATCTTTAGGTCATCTCATATCTGTATGTGTCATCCAGACGCATCCTGTATAAGGTCTGGGCCTGGGGATTTTGCCCTTTCTCTCCTTAATTTTTAAAATTCTTGTAATGGCTACTAGATTAACTGGGAAGCTGACACTATGGCTTGTTGTCATTTGGCTTGACCTCACAAAAAAGGTATTGCATGGTTTTGTGCCCAGTACGGCTGTTAGGAAGGGAAGGTCTAGCCGGTTCTCAGAAGCTAAGCGGGGTCAGTGCGCGACAAGGTGCGCACGCACACGAACGCTCACACCTTGTGTGACGAAATGGCTGCCAGGCCTTAAAATGGACGCCAGCCTGGTCATTCCTTCCGTGTGGGTGGGTACTCCATGGGGAACAATGGAGCTGCCCTACCTCCCTGCCTACACTTCCCAGCATCCCTGAGGGGAAAGAGCGGGAAAAGAGGGCCACACCCCAGGGGCGGGGCCAAGGAGAAAGGGGCTTTTTGGCTCCTGAGGGGGAAAAGAGTCAGTCTCAGCCTGGTCTTCTGCGTGGATTGCAGGTTCTAGTGAGAGCGCAGGTGGGACTCCTGTCACCAGAGACTCTGTGGGCAGTGCAGGCCACTATTGACCGTGGTGGAGAGCCAGGATGGTGGCAGTGCTGGTGGCCAGTCCTGTGGAGGAGCAGGGCTGGAGTTTCTCTCCCCAACAGGAGGGGGAAATGCAAATCCGGGCCTGAGGCCACCACCCACTACAGGGGTAGAGAGAGGGGTGTGTGGGCAGGGACAGAGGACTCGCGTTTTTATCCTGTTTATTTTCTGTGCCCCAGTTGTGTTGAAGTGCCAGTGTTTATTTTCTGTGCCCAATATGTATATCGTTAAATAAATCTTCCTTTTTTGAGTTAAGGCCTGGTGTGCCTTAACCACAGGGTCCTCCCCGCTCTGCACGTTACCAGGGGCAAAGGTAGGCCAGGGAACACAAACGGGCCTAGATCTGTGGGGTTGCCAACTCTCCAGGGGGCGCCCAAAGATTGAGGTACCTGCTTCCCAAGGTGGGGGATTTAGCCAGAGGGGTCTCACTGACCCTCAAGGAAGGCAGTAACTCAATTCAGTGAGTGGCGGCAGTGTTAATAAAGAGAAATAGTCCCACCAGGCAGGGTGGGAAGGCCCAAACGGGCTTGCGAGCCACAGGACGGCACCTCAGTCTCCCAGGGCTGAGGGCGGGTCCCCGTTTCGCCACACCTTGAATAAAACTCCGTTGGTCTTAAAGGTTCCACTGGACTCTAACTTTGTTCTGTTAAGAACATAAGAGACGCCAATGTTGGATCAGGCCAAAGGCCCATCCAGTCCAACACTCTGTGTCACACAGTGACCAGAAATACCAGTGCCATCAGGAGATCCAGCAGTGGGGCCAGGACACTAGAACCCCTCCCACTGTTGTTCCCCCCCCCAAGCACCAAGAAGACAGAGCATCACTTGCCCCAGAGCCCCTATCTATACCTTGTGGCTAATAGCCACTGATGGACCTCTGCTCTATATGCTTATCTAATTCCCTTTTGAAGCCGTCCATGCTTCCTGTGGCAGTGAATTCCATGTGTTAATCACTCTTTGGGTGAAGAAGTACTTCCTTTTATCCGTTCTAACCCGACCGCTCTGCAGTTTCATGGAGTGCCCACGAGTTGCTTCAGACCAACACGGCTACACACACACACACAAACTACACACACAGAGCTGATAGGGACGCCAGCCTCCAAGCTGGACCTGGGGATCCCCCAGAATTAAAGCTCATCTCCAGACCAGTGTTCCCTCTAAGCTGAGTTAGTGCGAGCTAGCTCACAGTTTTTTAGCCTCCGGCTCACCCATTTTTGTCTTAGCTCAGGAAGAAGGAGGGCTCCAGAGCAAACTGATTTCTGCAGCAGCCCAATCGCTCGCTCACAGCTTTAATGCCGGTAGCTCACCAAGTAGCATTTTTGCTCATGAGACTCCACAGCTTAGAGGGAGCGTTGCTCCAGACTACAGAGATCCGTCCCCCTGGGAGAGAATGGGTGCCCTGGAGGGCGGACCCCAGCAGGGGTGTCAAACTCATTTGTCACGAGGGCCGGATCTGACGTTGATGTCGCTTTGCTGGGCCATGTGTGTCCTAAAACGTCATGCCAGAGATATAACCTGTGTATCAAGGACAGCAGCTCATAAGCTCCAAATCTGTGTATCCTCACGGCAAGACCCCGTGGGCTGGGAGGGGGTGCGAAGGAAACCCCACATGGGAGGACTGAAGAGGCAGCTGTTCGGCACGGGGTGGACACTCCCACGCTGCTAGCTTGTCTGCTGCAGACGAGGTTGTCCCACCATGGTGAGGCCACAATCAGAGTGTTTCCACCCACTCCCCTCCCCGAGCAGTCTGCAAGCCACCTAAGAGCCCTGGATGGTCTGGTTCTGGCCCCCGGGCCTTACGCTCAACATCCTTTATCACATTGTAGCCCACTGAGGTCCCTGTCCGCCCCGGGCTCCATCGTAAGAACATAAGAGACGCCAATGCTGGATAAGGCCAAAGGCCCATCCAGTCCAACACTCTGTCACACAGTGGCCAAAAATACCAGGTGCCCTCAGGAGGCCAGGACACTAGAAGCTCTCCCACTCTTGACCCCCCCCCCCAAGCACCAAGAAGACAGAGCATCCCTTGCCCCAGACCGAGAGCTCTTATCTATACCTTGTGGTTAATAGCCGCTGGTGGACTTCTGCTCCATATGTTGATCCAATTCATAGGAACATAAGAGAAGCCAAATGTTGGATCAGGCCAGTGGCCCATCCAGTCCAACACTCTGTCACACAGTGGTCAAAAATACCAGGTGCCATCAGGAGGTCCACCAGTGGGGCCAGGACATTAGAAGCCCTCCCACTGTTGACCCCCCCCCCCAAGCACCAAGAAGACAGAGCATCCGTTGTCCCAGAGCCCCTATCAATACCTTGTGGCTAAGAGCCACTGATGGACCTCTGCTCCATTTGTTGTTCAGTCGCACAGTCGAGTCCGACTCTTCGCGACCCCATGGACCAGATCCTGCCAGGCCTTCCTGTCTTCTGCCATCCTCTGAAGTTTGCTCAACTTCATGTTCGTTGCATCTGTGACACTGTCTAACCATCTCATTCTTTGCTGTCCCCATCTTCTTTGACCTTCATTCTTTCCCAGCATCAGGGTCTTCTCCAGTGAGTGCTCCCTTCTCATTGGGTGGCCAAAGTATTTGAGCTTCAGTTTCATTATCTGGCCTTCCAGGGAACAGTCTGCTCCATATGCTTATCTAATTCCCTTTTGAAGCCGTCCATGCTTGTAGCCACCGCCACCTCCTGTGGCAGTGAATTCCATGTGTGAATCACTCTTTGGGTGAAGAAGGACTTCCTTTTATCCGTTCTAACCCGACCGCTCAGCAATTTCATGGAGTGCCCACGAGGTCTTGTATTGTGAGGAAGGGAGGAAAGTACCTCTTTCTCGACCTGCTGTACCCCATGCATAATCTTATAAACCTCAATCATGTCACCCCTCAGCCGTCGTTTCATCCCCGAATCTCTAGGAGTTTCCTAACCTGGATCTGGCAACGCTATCCCCTACCCAACCCTAAGCTGTTTATACTCTCCTTAACGCCCCCCCCCAAGCAGGCTAATAGTCTGGCTTCCTCTGTGGAATGTAATTATATATTGACAAAAAGTCCTGCAGAACTTTAAAGGCTAACAAAATTTATCGTGGCATCTTTATTGTGTCCCTCCTGAGCCGTTAAAGTGCCCCAACACGACTCTCGTAAACGACCGACAGGTTTGTTAGAGGCCACAAGAGGCTTTGTCATCTTCTTTGCGACAACAGGCTAACTCGGTTAACCTCCTGGGATTTAAGACTGACACGCCAACACATTCCAGCCGATGCTGCAGTAAAGAGTCTTGTGGCAACGTGAAAGCTCTCCCAGCTCTGTCGTTAACCAAGATTTTGTGGGCCAGAGCGTCTGATGGGGTAGCCCCTCACCTGTGAATGTGTATTCCAGGGTTCCCCAACACGGTGCCCGTGGGCACCTCAGCGCCTGCTGACACTAAGTGTTTTTAGAAAGTGGGTGGGGCCAGGCGGACCTTTTTCCAGCAAGGGTTCTGATTGGCCACTGGAGATTTGAAAAATCTCCACTGTGGCAGCAGGTTTTTTTTACTGGCTCCGCCCCCTGCAGCCCCCTGCAGCAGCCATTTTGTGGCTGCACTCCCCATGCAGTGTTCCCTCTAAGCTGAGTTCGTGTGAGCCGGCTCACAGTTTTTTAGCCTCCGGTTCACACATTTTTGTCTCAGCTCAGGAAGGAGGGGCTCCAGAGCAAACTGATTTATGCAGTTGCCAAATCACTCGGTCACAGCTTTAATGCCAGTAGCTCACAAAGTTGAATTTTTGCTCACAAGACTCCACAGCTTAGAGAGGACAGTCCCCGTGTTGTGTCAGAATTCCAAAGGTGCCCACAGACTCAGAATTCCAAAGGTGCCCACAGACTCAGACCCCTGGCTTATGCCATAATAACTCTGTTAGATCGGGGGGGGGGGGATAGACAGTATTTCAATCCCTGGCATCTCCACCTTGGAGGGGGGGGAGAACCAGGTGGCCTTTCTGTCCAGTGTGGACCTAAAGCGGCTTACATCATTCTCCTGTCCTCCATTTCATCCTCACAACAACCCTGTGAGGTAGGTTAGGATGAAAGAGCGCGGCTGTCTCAAGGCCCCCCAGCCCGCTTACAGGGTGTGAGTGGGGGTTCAGCCCTGGGTCTCCCAGATACTAGTCCGACACTTGTATTTACTACACCAGCTCTTGGTGCGACACTGGCTCTTCAGAGTATACAGTACTAACCTTGGTATGCCAAAGGTCTGAATCAGTAGAAGGCAGTTTCACGGGTGTGCATAACAGAAGGCGTTTTAATGTTCTGGCTCAAAGGTTATCGAATTGTATTGTCAAAGTGTCCATTATGTATTTATACAGTTTATGGCCTGACAGTTTGAAAAGGAACGGAGGGAGGCGTTGAAAAGGCAAAGATAAAATGCAACAGATGCAAACAAGTGCAGTTGCATGTACTAATCTGTGATCTTGTGCTGAGGGACCGCCTTTCTCCATATGTTCCCCCAAGGGCACTATGGTCAGGGGGGGGGGTCGTCATCTCCTGGAAATTCCAGGCCCTGAGGATATTAAATTTGCGGTGACCAGAGCCGGGGCATTTTCGGTGGCGGCTCCTACCTGGTGGAAGGAGCTGCCGGAGGAGATCCGGGCCCTGCGGGATCTTTCTCAGTTCCGCAGGGCCTGCAAGACGGAGCTCTTCCGCCAGGCTTTTGAGTAGGAGCCTCCGCGACTACTACTCCATCATTGCCATCTATGCACCGTCGCACCATCACCACGACTATCTGGCCCCTTTGGGGGTCCGAGGTGTCCCTGGCAGGAAAAGGATGATAGATTTTGGGAAAGTTACCGTTGGGTTTAAGATCTACCCCATCTTGTGACAAATGGAGCACTGTGATTTTGTTACTGTATTTTACTGTTTTATATTATGTGCTTTTATTGTTTTAATCTTGGCAATTTGTGCCCTTGTTAGCCGCCCTGAGCCTTCGGGGTAGGGCAGGATACAAATCTAAAGATAAATAAAAATAAATAAATAAATAAATAAATTTTTTTTTACAAGGCACAAATTCCTGACCGGCATGGTGGAACAAACATGCTTTCAGACTTTGTGTCAGTTGGGAGATGACGTGCGCAGGCTAGATACCAGCTCAAAACTATAGGTTGTTAGAATTAGAATCCTTGTAAACCAGGCTAAAGTATGGGGGGGGGGGGGAATGAAACAGCCAAAGTAACCTCCGAATCCACCACAACAGAAAGTCTCCCTATCTTTTCTCCTGCTGACGCCCCTACCACCTCACCTAGGGGTGGCGTAATCCACAGATCTATTACAGCAGAGAAAAAGAGGCATTCAAATAAACAGTGTTCCATAGTATAAGTTTTCCCAGAAGCACATAAGCATAGCGTTACCAAGTAGCCTCTCCATCACCTCTGGAAGAGCCCTGCTGGATCAGACCAGTGGTCCATCTAGTCCAGCATCCCGTCTTACACAGCAGCCAACTAGTTCCTCTGGAGGGCCAACAACAGGACGCTAAGGCCACGGCCTTCTCCTGATGTTGCCTCCTGGCTCTGGGATTCAGAGGCTTAGTACCTTTAAATGTGGCGGTTCCCCTAGCCGCCATAGCTAGTTGCCATTGATAGACCTATCCCCCATGAATCTCATTCTCTTTTTCAAGTTGTTTATTCCTGTGGCCATCACTTCATCCTCTGGTGGCAAATTTCACATTTTGATCACTCTCCGTATAAAGAAGTATTTCCTTTTGTCTGTCCTGAGCCTCCTGCCCATCAGCTTCATTGGGTGCAATAACAACCATTTATTACTTGGGATGGTATAGATGGTACAGAATTCAACCCGGGTATAAAATTCAACCCAGCAAGCATAAAAGCGCTCTCATATCGGGGCACAGTCAAATGCTTAATGTAGAGTGGAAGACTTCTGTAGTAGGACAATCCCAAGTAAGTGGAGGAACAAACTCTATTTGCTCTAATATGAGAACTTAGAAAATCCAAACTGCGATGGACTTTCTGCTCTAGCAATATCTGTATCTCTTTCTCCCCCCCCTCTTCTATAGTCACCCTTTTAAAGAACAAGCATAAGAGTCGTCTTTGGATTTTGTTGCTTTACATTTTCAGGTAAGCATACCTCTTCTTTCTTTGTTTAATTCCCTTGGAATATTGATATTGGTGTTATACAGTAGGCTTGCAAAGAACTGCATGCTGTTTACTAACCCACAAGTACCATTGCATGTTGAACTGTTTACACAAAAATCCCAGCCGCCTGTCCGAAAATCATAGCACCTAGCACCATAGCACCATTTTATTTTGCCTGGTGATGCGGAATGAACAGTGAAGTCTCGGACTCGGGTCTAAGGATTTAAGTCCTTAGTTAACCTCGAATTCAGTTTGGAAGTTTTGTTGTGGAGGTGTTTTAGAAACCGTTGGTGGTTGAGTGCCTACGCGCACATATTAGGGATGATTTACAGTCGTGTGCAAATAAAATAACGATTAGCTTTTAACAGACTCGTTATTTTCAAACGCTTGTCTTCTCTTCAAATGACTATCTCTCTTTTACAACAAAGAGTCCAGCGGCACCTTTAAGACCAACAAAGGTTTATTTGAGGTATGAGCTTTCGTGTGCAAAGTACACTTTTTCAAATACACTGGAAGGGTAGGTAAGGTTAAAACTTATAGACGGGCTGGACGGCAAACCAACATCGATGCTTTAAGGGATGCCAGATCAAAACTAAACAACAAGCTGGGGTTATAAGGTCAACAGTTGTTTTGCTTTATTTAAGGGGGGGGAGAAAGGACAGCAAAATAATAAATATGTCAAAATAAGGGATAAATGTGAAAAGGCATCTTTTCTAATTGTGGGAAGCAGGGCTCATTTCGTAGAAAAAGAGGGGCAGGAGCTCATTAGCATAACTCATTAGCATAACTTATTTGCATATGCCACACCCACTGACATCACCGGAAGTGTGTCAGAAGGCAACACCCACCGCTCAGGCTCCACTGGACTGTTTTGGATTGCTAGCTATTGGGGGGGGGGGAACGTGCAGATCTGTCCTTGCAGAGGAGGGAGAGCTTGTGCCTGAATAAAACCTGGTCTTAAAGGTGCCACTGGACTGTTTTGGATTGCTAGCTATTGGGGGGGGGGACGTGCAGATCTGTCCTTGTAGAGGAGGGAGAGCTTATACCTGAATAAAACTTGGTTTTAAAGGTGCCACTGGACTGTTTTGGACCGGGGGGCCGGGGGAAGCTCTGCAACTTACCTGGCTGCTTCTTGCTTTGACTGAGGGCTGCTGGGAGCAGGGGGCGGGGCTTGTTGCATGACCCCTGGTGGGAAGAAACTCTTTGTGTTTGTTTGTGGGAACTATCTCTTTTACAATTAGCTCATTCTGGGATCTTTAAATGCTGATACTTCTATAATTTGCAGCTTTGCCAAAGCGAAAAGTTGCAGTTGCTGTTCAAGCAGTTTTTTTAAAGACGTCGCAATAAAGAGTCTTGTGGCAAGGTGGAAGCTCCCGGATCCACTGCAACTGATTTGTAGACAGGTCCATACAGGAGAGCCCCTATCTCTCAGTAGTCCTCCTGGACATGGAAAGGGGCTCCTATAGGCATTTCATCTGCTTTCCTCTGGGGTGGTTCCAGAGGCTCTTCCAACTCTTTAGCCTCTTTGCCTGACATGGGGAAGTTACTCCTCTGGGCCATGGCAGAAATTTGGTGGCATCTGGAGTGGAGGTCCATCAGTGGGGGGGGGGCAACAGTGGGAGGGGGCTTCTAGTGTCCTGGCCCCACTGCTGGAACTCCTAATTGCACATGGTATTTCTGGCCACTGTGTGACACAGAGTGTTGGACTGGATGGGCCTTTGGCCTGATCCAACATTGGCATCTCTTATGTTCTCTTATGTTCTTATGAATTGGATAAACAAATGGAGCAGGGGTCCATCAGTGGCTATTAGCCACAAGGTATAGATAGGAGGTCTGGGGCAAGGGATACTCTGTCTTCTTGGTGCTTGGGGAGGGGGGGCAACAGTGGGAGGGCTCCTAGTGTCCTGGCCCCACTGCTGGACTTCCTGATGGCACCTGGTATTTTTGGCCACTGTGTGACAGAGTGTTGGACTGGATGGGCCACTGGCCTGATCCAACACTGGCTTCTGTCTTATGTTCTTAGAAATATGGAAACATAGAGCTGGAAGGGACCCCCCGACTGCCTGCAAAATGCAGGAAATTCACAGCTACCTCCCCCCCCCCAACTCCCCCAGTGTCTCATGCTCTACCCCTGGAGGAAGGCAAAAAACCTCCAGGCTCCCTGGGACAATCCAGCCTGGAGAAAAATTACCTTTTGACCACAGAGTGGTGATCGGCATTACCCTGGGCGTATAAGAAGAAGAAGAAGAGATTGGATTTATACCCCGCCCTTCACTACCCAAAGGAGTCTCAGAGCGGCTTACAGACTCCTTTCCCTTCCCCTCCCCACAACAGACACCCTGTGAGCAATAAGAACATAAGAGCATGAGAGAAGCCAATGTTGAATCAGGCCAATGTGTGTCAATGTGAGGTAGGTGGGGCTGAGAGAGCTCTTTCGAGGACTGCCCTTGAGAGAACAGCTCTGAGAGAACTTGTGACTGGCCCAAGGGCACAGCAGCAGCTGCACGTGGAGGCGTGGGGAATCAAACCCGGTTCTCCCTGAAGAAGGAGAAGAAGAGATTGGATTTCTACCCCGCCCTTCACTACCCAAAGGAGTCTCAGAGCGGCTGACAAACTCCTGTCCCTTCCCCTCCCCACAACAGACACCCTGTGAGGCAGAAGAAGAAGAAGAGATTGGATTTATACCCCGGCCTTCACTACCCAAGGGAGTCTCAGAGCGGCTGACAAACTCCCTTCCCCTCCCCACAACAGACACCCTGTGAGGTTGGTGGGGCTGAGAGCTCTTGACAGAAACGGCTCTTTTTCAAGGACAGCTCCTATCAGAACTAGAGCTTGCCCAAGGTCATCCAGCCAGGTGCAAGTGGAGGAGTGGGGAATCAAACCCGGTTCTCCCAGATTAGAGTCCGCGCACTTAACCACGACACCAAAAGAAAGGGCCACAAGGGCCGAGCATAGGCACATCCCTTCCTGCCCTCCCTCTCGCAATCTGCCCAGATTTGTAAATAGTCATAGTGGAAGGAGGGTAAAACTCTAGCATAAAAGTTTCCCGTTTTTAATTTTTTTAAATTATCTAGAATAAGCAAGATGACCTCCAATTTTGCCACTCGGTACAAAAAGGACCTGAGCACGGAGGCCCTGAAGACGAAACTGGTCCGCAGGAAATCCGTCCTGCAAAAGGAGAGCAGGCAAAAGCAGTTCAACAAGACCAGGCAGTTTGGACTGGCTGACGTCAACACACAGCACACGAGGGACAGGGAGCTTTCTCGCCTGGAGGAGACGGGCGAAGCGCACTCGCCGGAGAAGAGCAAGGGAAAGCCAAGTAAGTAATGTCTTGTACCTCTTAACAAAGCATTGGTTCTCGTGCTCTATGTCGCTCCCTAATCATGCGGGGTCAGGGGAAGGAAGGCATCTGCGTAAGCGCACATTTATTTATTTATATCCCGCCCTCCCCGGATAGCAGGCTCAGGGCAGGTTCCATCAAACATAATAAGCAATGTGCACTATAGTAAAGGTAATGGTTTCCCTTGCTTGAAAGCCAGCCGAATCCGACTCTAGGGATGCGGTGCTCATCTCCGTTTCCAAGCCGAAGAGCCAGCGCTGTCCGAAGACGTTTTCCGTGGTCACGTGGCAGGCATGACTAAACGCTGAGGTGCAAGGAACGCTGTTCCCTTCCCACCAAAGCAGTACCTATTTATCTACTTTCAGTTTCTTGCTTTCGAAGTGCTAGGTGTCAGGGTCCTTAGCCAGGTTACTCAACACAGGGCTTCATGAGAAGATAACTGTTTATTGGTAAATCCAGTACTAGAGACACATGTACAGCTAGTGTCAGAAATGGCCACCAATACTAGGGCCCCTGACTTATACTAGAATCAAACATCCCCCCTGTAAGCATGAGCCAAGGGATACATCTCGCGCGCAGGGGCAAAGCAAGCAGGCAAAGCAAAAAGCCGTTAACTTTCCCAGCCGAGTAAAACTGCAGCTGGAGCATCTACAAGGTCAGGCATAAGATAGCAAACAGTTGGTGAGCCAGGGAGAGCTGAGACAGAAAACGGGAGGGCACCCCTCCACATTCCAGACCTATGACAGGGCTACCTTACACTAGGTTGGCAGGAGCTGGAGCCAGAGACGGGAGCTCACTCCGTCACACGGCACTTGGGTCTCGAACTGCCGAGCTACAGACCTTCCGGTCTGCAGCTCAGCATCTTAACCTCCGAGCCACCGTGGCCCCTAATATGCAATATAAAGGTAAAGGTAAAGGTTCCCTTGCTCGAAAGCCAGTCGAATCCGACTCTAGGGTTGCGGTGCTCATCTCCATTTCAAAGCCGAAGAGCCAGCGCTGTCCGAAGACGTTTCCGTGGTCATGTGGCCGGCATGACTAAACACGAAGGCGCACGGAACGCTGTTACCTTCCCACCAAAGTGGTCCCTATTTATCTACTTGCAATTTCTTGCTTTCGAACTGCAAGGTTGGCAGGAGCTGGAACTAGAGACGGGAGCTCACTCTGTCATGCGGCACCCGGGTCTCGAACTGCTGGACTACTGACCTTCCACAGCCTGCAGTTCAGCGTCATAACCACTTGAGCCACCGCAGCTCCTAATATGCAATATACACAGACTTAAAAACAGTTAAAACCCCCATAAAACACAACAACATTCCTCTGGAACAAATCATCGTTAAAGCCTCACAGATGCGATCTATTTCAAAGTTGGGTCCTTAGATGATAATGGAGACCCGACCCGCTGGGAGGCCCAGTAAAGAGGGGGGACGCCCGGTGCCCTAAGTAAAAGCCTGGTGGAAGAGCTCCGTCTCACAGGCCCTGCGGAAGAGCTCCGTCTCGCAGGCCCTGCGGAAGTGTAAAAGGTCCCGCGGGGCCCTGATCTCATATAGGAGCTCATCCCACCAGGTAGGGGCCAGGGACTTCCTGGGGCCGGGAACCACCAGAAGATGTCGGTTGGCAGATCCTAAAGCGCATCTATGCACGCCTCTTGGGATAACCGTTTTATTTCTTTAAGAAATGGTTCTCGAAGACCTCTGCACATGAACGAGTGCTATCATTGTTTCTCGCTTGTATGGATAGGGATAGGGAATCTTGGGCAAGACGGGTTCTAATTATCCCTTTTTACCCCCCTCCAGATCAAATAACGAATGCCAAGATCTGTAGTAAGGAGCGGCTGGAAATGCTCCAGCGTTACAAAGCTGAAAAAGAGCTCCGGAAACTGAAGGAACAAAGAGAGAAGCCCGTGTTTAAGTGTGGGCGATACAAGCCGGAAATGCCTTCCTTTCTTCCCCAGCCCTCACAGATCCCTGTGCTGAGCAAGCCGAAAGAGAAGGTAACAAAAAAAACATGCATCGTCAATATCGTGTTAACTTGTACTGATCTGACAGCGACGGCACTCAACCACGTGTGATATTTTCCTCATACAGAAGTCCACAGGATTAGGTCTTAAACAATTTTTTAAAACATTTGTTTTATTATTTTCTCTGGAAAAGGTGGGATACAGAATGGGAAAAAGGGGGTGGGGGAAAATACAAGTCCCATCAGGTTTGTCAAATGATATGAGTTGTTACATAGCAACGCTCCCTCCAAGCTGTGGAGTCCTGTGAGCAAAAATTCTACTCTGTGAGCTACGGGCATCAAAGTTGTGAGCGAACGATTTGGCCACTGCATAAATTAAGAATATAAGAGACGCCAATGTTGGATCAGGCCAAAGGCCCATCCAGTCCAACACTCTGTGTCACACAGTGGCCAGAAATACCAGGTGCCATCAGGAGGTCCACCAGTGGGGCCAGGACATTAGGAGCCCTCCCACTGCTGACCCCCCCCAAGCACCAAGAAGACAGAGCATCACTTGCCCCAGAGCCCCTATCTATACCATGTGGCTAATAGCCACTGATGGACCTCTGCTCCATATGCTTATCTAATTCCGTTTTTAAGCTGCCCATGCTTGTAGAAAATTAGTTTGCTCTGGAGCCTTCCCTCCTGAGCTAAGACAAAAATGTGTGAGCCAGAGGCTAAAAAACTGTGAGCTAGCTCACACTAACTCAGCTTGGAGAGAACGCTGACACCTAGTAAGATCAGATATATTACCAAATATATTACATATTTCAAATACAGAAGTAGACATTAAAACATCAGTATTACAGGATTTGGGGACAGATTCTCTATTTAAAGAATAAACAAGAACTTTCCTAAGGTTAGCGATAATCTATTAACGATACAAGAAATTGCATCTTTAACAATTGAACGGGCTTCTGTGCTAAAACTGAATCACTATAAAATCCTTAATATTGTCTTAATTGCTTATCTAAATCTAAATTTTATTCTCACTAATAATTTAATTACCACTGGAATACAAAATCAAGTATTGGAACTATAATCAGTACCTTCATCACAGGTGGTAACAGTTCTGAAGTTGGATTAAGCCGAGGGTCCCCAACCTTTCTGGGCCTGCGGGCACCTGCGGGATTCTGGCACAGTGCAGCAGGCGCAGTCAGCCACCAAACGGCTGCCGCAGCTTAGTTTGACCCAGCCAGTGAAGATCCTTGTGCTGTGGCGGCAGCTGGTGCCAAAGCAAAGTTTTTAAGCATCTGCACAGCCAATCAGAAGCCTTGCTGGGCAAAAGCCCCCCCCCATCTCCTACAAACACTTGGCGGGCACCCAGAAAGTTGTCGGGGGATACCGTGGTGCCCACAGCCACCATGTTGGGGACCCCCCGGACTAAGCATTTGATTGCCTGCAGTTGTTTGGAAGACTCAGCTAGGAAGACAGGGCTTGTGTGCATTGGACAAAGTGGTTCTGTCCACTGCTCCCTCTAAGCTGTGGGGTCCTGTGAGCAAAAATTCTACTCTGCGAGCCGCTGGCATTAAAGTGGTGAGCGAGCGATCTGGCTACTGCATCAGTTAGTTTGCTCTGGAGCCTTCCCTCCTGAGCGAAGACAAAAATGTGTGAGCCGGAGGCTAAGAAATGGTGAGCTAGCTCACACTCACTCAGCTTAGAGGGAGCACTGGCTTATGTCTCTCGTCAAAGGCCAAAGAAGAAAAAAGGGGAAAAAACTGAACCTAAACCTAGAATTCAGAACCTAAAAAGGTTAGTCAGGAATAGAAAAGGAAAACAAATCATGCAATTGCTGCAATAAGTTCAAAAATTACAGAACAATGACAATAAAATGTAGGCTTATTCTGATGTATTATTTCAAATTTCTTCTTTTATTCCATAGGTCAAATGACGAACCTCTCGAGTTTCCAGAGTTTGTTTCGAGTTCTTTATCAAAATTCCTATTTGAAACAAACATATTCATAATAGGAAACAGGAACCCCAACCTAGGTCAATACAATAATAATAAATAGTGAATTCATACATACTGTGTTGTGGTGGTATTTTTCAAACAATCCAAAAGTAGGAATCTCAATTTCTATAAGTAGTAAACAAACATTTGTGATTAACAGCAAATATTACATTAAAATGGGCCCAAAGGCTCCTTATTTAACAATTCTCATATCTTACCCAAATGGCTATGAAATAGCTCCCATGTTAGCCAGAAGTTTCTCAACAATGGACAGTGTCTTAGCAAATGGTGGTGAAATATGTAAATGCAAGATCACATGTCATCAAGCTCCTAGAAGCCAACTTATCAGGTACTGAATATTTTTAAACAAACTGTAAAAGCCAAGCAAACAGTTTGTACATCTACAAACAGAGAATCTCTAAACAGTTCAAGTTAACAATCATTATCTATATTAAAGCAACAGAATCACAAGTCCTCAAGTTGTTGGAGGCCAACTTATCAGGTACAGGAATTTTGATAATGTTTCTGAAAG
>NW_015166465.1:165593-167917 GCF_001447785.1 Gekko japonicus | reverse complement strand
ACTAAATGCATAGCACGCTCTGCTTTCAGAAACATTATCAAATTTCTTGTACCTGATAAGTTGGCCTTCAACAACTTGAGGACTTGTGATTTTGTTGCTTTGATACAGATAATGATTGTTAACTTGAGATGTTTAGAGATTCTCTGCTCATAGATGTACAAACTGTTTGCTTGGCTCTGCTTTCAGAAACATTATCAAATTTCCTGTACCTGATAAGTTGGCCTCCAACAACTTGAGGACTTGTGATTCTGTTGCTTTAATATAGATAATGATTGTTAACTTGAACTGTTTAGAGATTCTCTGTTTGTAGATGTACAAACTGTTTGCTTGGCTTTTACAGTTTGTTTAAAAATATTCAGTACCTGATAAGTTGGCTTCTAGGAGCTTGATGACATGTGATCTTGCATTTACATATAATACACCTGTTCACCACCATTTGCTAAGACACTGTCCATTGTTGAGAAACTTCTGGCTAACATGGGAGCTATTTCATAGCCATTTGGGTAAGATATGAGAATTGTTAAATAAGGAGCCTTTGGGCCCATTTTAATGTAATATTTGCTGTTAATCACAAATGTTTGTTTACTACTTATAGAAATTGAGATTCCTACTTTTGGATTGTTTGAAAAATACCACCACAACACAGTATGTATGAATTCACTATTTATTATTATTGTATTGACCTAGGTTGGGGTTCCTGTTTCCTATTATGAATATGTTTGTTTCAAATAGGAATTTTGATAAAGAACTCGAAACGAACTCTGGAAACTCGAGAGGTTCGTCATTTGACCTATGGAATAAAAGAAGAAATTTGAAATAATACATCAGAATAGGAATAGAAAAGGGCCAACTCTAAAAATCTAATCATAAAATATACAAAAATATATGTGTGTGTTTATTCAACATAAATTAAAATAACAAACAAGGGCCCATTTATACCTCATATAAAACTATAAAAACATACAAGGGCTAATAAGATAGACCTAATCAGATAGACCTAACGCATTTCGGCCTTTACAGGCCTTCTTCAGAGGTCTAATTCATACAGAACATATAGGCTGATGTGCAAAAATACATACAATTCTACATATACAAAATATGGAATAAAGGCCAGAGATCAATTGTTCCAAAGTTTAACCACTGGGCAAGGAAAAGAAATACAGAAATACAAATGAAGCCTCCAGTGAAATCACATGTCCAGTGGTACTTCTCTCTGGTCAACTGTAGATTCATCTAAGGTTGTACAGCCAAATGTTCCTTAGGTTAAAAGCAGTCAAAGGCCACCATCAGAATGGTGCACTGTCAACAAAAAGCATACACACCGTGAGACTTAAACAGTGGCTTAATATCTTCTCCCTCTGCTCTCTTTGGACTATTCTTAGGCAGCACCGCTTCCAGAACGGGTAACGCGATCGAAGGCAAGACCCCAGGCGTCAACGGTTTGTCTCGTATTTGGCTTCTCTATACTGCTGGAGTGTTAAATGCAGAAATGAATAGTCAGAGCTGCACCAGTGGGACCTGTTAAGAAGGGGCAGGCAGCAGCACTTAGTGGCGGGCTGTTTTTGAACACATGGGAGAGGAGAAGAAGAGAGTGGGTTTATACCTTGCCCTTCACTACCCAAGGGAGTCTCAGAGCGGCTTACAATCCCTTCCCCTTCCCTCAACAGACACCCTGCGAGGTCGGTGGGGCTGAGACAGCTCTCTCAAGAACTGAGAGAACTTATGACTGACCCAAGGTCACACCAGCAGCTGCATGTGGAGAACTGGGGAATCAAACCTGGTTCTCCAGATTAGCATCCGCAGTACTAGCCACTATACCAAACTGGGGTTTTTGCAGCTTCCAAAGTGACAGGTGTTTACCTATGGAGTATGGTCACTTCCTGAAATGAAATATGGTGGAATGGGGATTTGTGTGTGTTGAGAACGGGTTTTTCTTTCTAGTTTTTCTGATAATGAGGTCTGGGTACCCCGAAAGGTTGCATGATTTACCAATTGAAACGAATCCAATAAAATACCAGCTGCAGGCAATGGCAAAGCCGTCTCTGAACCTCCCTTGCCTTGAAAACCCTGCGGAGTTGAATAAGTTGGCTCTGACTTAACTTGGATCGGAGACCACGAGGGAATATCTGGGTCCGATGCTCCCACTAAGCTGTAGAGTCTTGTGAGCAAAAATTCTGCTTTGTGAGCTACTGGCATGAAAGATGTGAGCGAGCCATTTGGCTGCTGCGTAAATTAGTTTGCTCTGGATTAGAGATGTAAAATTTCTGGACATTTTGAAGCTCGGAAAAAAACCCTGTCCCCCCCCCCCCCCTTTTTTATATAAA
>NW_015166465.1:130082-165111 GCF_001447785.1 Gekko japonicus | reverse complement strand
GCCCCCCCCCCCCCCGGATTTTTCCGTTTTTTCCCCCTGGCCTTCACATCTCTACTCTGGAGCCTTCCTTCCTGAGCCAAGGCAAAAAATGTGTGAGCCGGAGGCTAAAAAACTGTGAGCTGGCTCACACTAACTCAGCTTAGAGGGAACGCTGGTTGGGGCACAGAGTTAGGCGATGGCACACCACCTCTGAACATTTCTTGCCTTGAAAACCCTGCGGGGTTGCCATAAGTCGGCTGCAGCGTGACTTGGATGGGAGTCCGCCAAGGAAGTCCAGGGCCATGACACAGAGGCCGGCAGCTGGCAAAACCACCTCTGACTGACTGTTGCCTTGAAAGCCCTACGGGGTCACCCTAAATTGGCCGCGACTTGATGGCACTTTCGAGCACCAATTAAAAAGTTTGGTTCCGGGTGACCTGCGGTGCAGTCCTGCGCAGATGCCCAATTGCCTCACCTGGTCTTAGCAGGCTATAACTCTTGTTTCGGACGGCACTGTAGGAGTGTTCCAAACAGCAGGCTAGCAACCCCCCCCCTTTTGGCGGCCGTTGGACATATTTGCAAGGCTACGAAGGAGCAAATAGCCTTTTGTCCTGTCCCATTATAATTGCTGAAGCGTCTCATGAGAGTGTGTTTTGTATAAAAAAAAGAAGTGTGCTGCCCCCAGCAGAGGTCAGAATAGTAAAGCATAGCAAGTTGCACTGTATCTTTAAATTTACAAAGGATCCTGGGAGGTATAGTTCTAGTAACCTTAAAGTCAGCTGGTTAGAGGTCGCCTTCCTGATTGGTTCTATAAGGTAAAGGTAAAGGTCTCCCTTGCTCGAAAGCCAGTCGAGTCCGACTCTAGGGTGGCGGTGCTCATCTCCGTTTCAAAGCCGAAGAGCCAGCGCTGTCCGAAGACGTTTCCGTGGTCATGTGGCCGGCATGACTAGACGTCAAGGCGCACGAAACACTGTTTGGTTCTATAGAGCCTCCTTTTTCCTTTGATACATTTGCGGGGGGGGGGTATTGTTTATTACCCTCCTCCTCCCAGTAAGTTTGTAATCTCATCGCTAACAAGACGGGAGAAACTCAGCTCCTTTTTGTGAGAGATCCGGGGTAGGCGTTGGAGCTCCTCAGCTAGCCTCTGTCAGAGTCATAAAGGATGGTTGCCTTGGAACAGCCTCAGAAATCAGACAACAACCTCTAGGGGTTGAGGGCCTGGTTTTTATTGAGGTGAACTTCCCAGATCGTGTTCCAGCACAGCTGATCTTGGTACACCGTTCACCTCAATCCCTTCCTCCCCGGCTGTCAGCAACTTTTCTTTATGAGGTCTCTGAACTTTTGACCTGTGTTGCTCCAAAGCCAATTGTGGGGTTTTTGGTCTTCCCATGGGGTCTCCCTCTCCCTTTTCCCCACCCAACTCTACTTGTTCCTTAAGTGGGCCTCCTTGTCGGGGTCGGGCTCTGCCAATTGCCTGCCTGTTTATCCCGTTCCCCAGTTTTACACCCTGCTCGGTAGCGAGCTCTCCGGGGTTGTTTGTATCCTCCCCTTTCTTGATAGGCAGGCTCTCTCGGAGGCTCCTGGGAGCGTCCGGAGCCTGACACTTTTACCTCATGAATCACTCAAAAGATTCCTAACAGCTATTAAAAAGGGGAATGTGAGTAAAATTGAACCTTTGGATGCTTAAGAGTTGAATAAAAAGTTGATTCTAAACGAGTGGTGATTGCGGGTTGAATACTTAGCTGTTCTTAGGGCCAGCAAATGCTGCCGGGAACAGCTGTCAGACTTGGGCTGTCTCTGTCTCTGTTTCCATTATTTACTACCTGTTGTTCTTTGTCCATTTGGTTCCTCTTTCCCATTGCCCGCTTTGTAACTCTTCCCACAACAAGCCACCTCAAGGCGTGAGATTTCACAGACTCTCTGCCTGGAAGCAGATAAGACTTTGAATTGCCAGTTGGTACCCATATAGCTGCGGTGGCTCAAGTGGTTAAGACGCTGAACTGCAGGCTGTGGAAGGTCGGTGGTTCAGGAGTTCAAGGTGCCGCATGACGGAGTGAGCTCCCGTCTCTAGTTCCAGCTCCTGCCAACCTAGCAGTTTGAAAGCAAGAAATTGCAAGTAGATAAATAGGTACCACTCCGGTGGGAAGGTAACAGCGTTCCGTGCGCCTTGGCGTCTAGTCATGCCGGCCACATGACCACGGAAACATCTTCGGACAGCGCTGGCTCTTCGGCTTTGAAGCGGAGATGAGCACCGCAACCCTAGAGTCGGATTGGACTGGCTTTCGAGCAAGGGAGACCTTTACCTTTACCCATATATCTGTCGGTGGTATTAGTTTCACTTTGTGTGTGTGACGGTAAGAATGGAGCATGGCTTTTGACTATACCTGTTGCTTTGTCCCTTAGTCCTGACAAAGACTCTCACCTTCAATGCGTCTCAGATCTCTTCAATAAAGTTTCTTCAGCTGAACTCGTGTTGAGAGTGAGCTGACCGGGGGGCCTGACAACAGCATAGAAAGCTCTGAACACCAGGGCAAGTGGATGGTGAAGAATTTGTGTGTGTGTTACAAATTTTGGTCTTTCTCTCTCTGCAGATGGTGCCGAAGGGTACCGGTAAGGGGTCTGGCCTGCAGCCCCCTCAACACAGGCACGTGGAAAAACCGGCGAAAAAAGAGAGCAAAGGTGTGTACGGCAGACCACATTCATGTTTAAGAGCTATAGGGTTAGCTCTGGGTCCTTTCTGTTGTTGTTGTTGTTGTTGTTGTTGTTGTTCTGTCGCACAGTCGAGTCCGACTCTTCGTGACCCCATGGACAAGATCTCTCCAGGCCCTCCTGTTTTCCGCCGTCCTTTCTGTACCCATCATAAACAGATAATGTAAGAGCAAGGGGTGTGCGCAAGCTTCATATCTTTGTGTGTCTCAACTTCTCCCCTCACCCTATTCTAAGTGCTCAGGGTGGATTATATAATAATAATAATAATAATAGTAATCCTTCAATTTATTGATCGCTCAATCCTGCAGAGCTTGCTGGCTCTGAGCGATTTACAGTGACTCATTTTTCACGAGGGACTAACAATGATTTGTGGGGTAAGGGAGGACGACATATATATATCTTAAATCACACACATTCGCAGCCGACGAGGGTTCGTTCAGATGGAGATGAGACGTGATCCGGAACGGCATTTCCCCGACCGGGTTTGATGGCGTCAGCTTTCTCCAGACTCCTTCGAGTTGTAGCGCTGCACTGCCACCGCCTGGCCGGAACGGCCCATTACAGGCTGCCGAAGGAGATCTTTCTAGGCTTTCCAATCTTCCGAGCTGGACTTCCCGTTCGCCGGCTAATACCGCTCCACCCCACGAGGGGGGGGGGGTTTCAGTGTGCCCACTCTCTAAGGAGTGGTACCCATTTTATCTACTTGCCGAAGCTTTCGAACCGCTGGGTAGACAGCGAGCTGGGGACAGAGACTGGTAGCTCACACCAGTGCGGGGCTCGAACTGACAGCAGTCCTGTTCAGCTCAGATGTTAAACCAGAGGATAAATCCTCTGTGCCACCGCTCCCCTTTCATATACACATGAAAACACGGAATTGCCATCTACTGAATGCCTTGGTCCACCAAGGTCAGTCTTGTCTACTCAGACTGGTAGCGGCTCTCCAGGGTCTCAGGGAGAGGTCTTCCGCATCCCCTACTGCCTGGTCCTTCGAACTGGAGATGCCGGGGATCGAACCTGGGACTTTCTGCGTGCCAAGCAGAGGCTCTACCTCTGAGTCACGGTCCCTTCCCTGACAGTCTTGAATGCATGAAGCTGCCTTCTACTTGGTCCATAATTTTCAGTATTGTCTACTCAGACTGGCAGCAGCTCTCCAGGGTCTCAGGCAGAGGTCTTTCATATAATCTACCTCCTGGTCCTATTAACTGGAGTGTGTCGTCACCATCATTCCTGCCTCTTCATTTTGCTGAACATAATGCTGTAATTCTAGCAATCCCAAGAACGTAAGAAGAGCCCTGCTGGATCAGACCAGTGGTCCATCTAGTCCAGCATCCCATCTCACACAGTGGCCAGGCAGTCCCTCTGGAGGCCGAGGCCTTCATAAGAACATAAGGAGAGCCCTGCCGGATCAGACTATTGGTCAGTCTAGTCCAGCATCCTGTCTCACACAGTGGCCAACGTGTTTCTCTGAAGGGCAAACAACAGGGCGGAGAGGCTGAGGCCTTCATTAGAACATCAGAAGAGCCCTGCTGGATCAGACCAGTGATCCCTTTAGTTCAGCATCCTGTCTCACACAGTGGCCAGCCAGTTCCTCTGGAGGGCCAACAACAGGGCACAGCGGCCGAGGCCTTCATAAGAACATCAGAAGAGCCCTGCTGGATCAGACCAGTGGTTCATCTAGCTCAGCCTCCTGTCTCATCCAGTGGCCAACCAGTTCCTCTGGAGGGCCAACAACAGGGCAGAGAGACCGAGGCCTTTATTAGAACATAAGCCCTGCCGGATCAGACCAGTGGTCCATCTAGTCCAGCCTCCTCTCTCACACAGTGGCCAGCCAGTTCCTCTGGAGTGCCAACAACAGGGCACAGAGGCTGAGGCCTTCATAAGAACATCAGAAGAGCCCTGCTGGATCAGACCAGTGAGGGTCCATCCAGTCCAGCATCCTGTTTCACACAGGGGCCAACCAGTTCCTCCGGAGGGCCAAGCAACAGGCCAGAAAGGCCGAGACCTTCATAAGAACATCAGAAGAGCCCTGCTGGATCAGACAAGTGGTTCATCTAGTCCAGCATCCTGTCTCATACAGTGGCCAACCAGTTCCTCTGTAGGGCCAACAACAGGGCACAGAGGCCGAGGCCTTCCCCTGACGTTGCCTTCTGATTCTGGGATTCAGTGGCACACGGCTCAATGCTAGAGCATCTGCTTGGCATGCAGAACGTCCCAGGTTCAGTCCCCGGCATCTCCAGTTAAAGGATCTGATAGGAGGTGATGTGAAAAACCTTTGCCTGAGGCCCCGGAGAGCTACTGCCCGTCTGAGTAGGCAATGCTGATCTTGATGGACCGATGATCTGATTCAATGTAAGGCAGCTTCGTGTCTCCACACATTCTGCTGTCGCCTGTCACCCTCGATCAGAGACCTTCCTTTTCATACAGAAGCCTCTCCATTCAAGTGTACCATTCTCTTTAAGCGTAAACGCGCAGCTCACGTTCTACAGCCCATCCGTAAAATACCTGCTGTGACTCGAAAGCCTCTTTTTGACTTAGACTGTGAAATGATTCAACAGCACACCACATCATCATCATCATCATCATAATCTTTTTCCCCCCCAGGGGCTCAGCCTGCGGTCCCCGCACCCACCAGTGGAAGAATTACAAGAGCAACAGCTGCTGCTATGTCCAAGATACCACAAGTCTTGAAACCGGCTGTGACTGCAGGTAAGTTTGGTGTCGTGGTTAAGTGCGCAGGCTCTAATCTGGGAGAACCGGGTTTGATTCCCCCACTCCTCCACTTGCACCTGGCTGGATGACCTTGGGCAAGCCGTAGTTCTGATAAGAGCTGTCCTTGAAAACAGAGCAGTTTCTGTCAGAGCTCTCTCAGCCTCACCTACCTCACAGGGGTGTCTGTTGTAGGGAGGGGAAGGGAAAGGAGTTTGTAAGCCACTCTGAGACTCCCTTGGGTAGTGAAGGGCAGGGTATAAATCCAATCTCTTTCTCCTCCTCCTCCTCCTCCTCCTCCCACCTCTCTTGGGCTGGCTTATGTGTAGAGAAAATTGGCTTGGCCGTGACGCTGCAAATGTCAAAATGTTCTGTAAAGCACCAATTTTAGTCTTTATTTATTAAGTTTTTAATGTAATGTGTGTTTTATTCTCGGCGTTTGCCGCTTGTTTGCCGCCCTGGGCCGTATGGGTAGGGCGGGATATAAATCCCAGAATAAATAAATAAATAAAAATAAAAAATCAGTTCGATGTCTTCCTAGCTCTACCCCCACCCATTCCTTTAAATACTAGACTTCTCTTTTATGGACACTTCCAAGGAATGCGTGTATGCCATTTCTGACTGAATTGCAACCCTTGGAATTCATGACCCCCAAAATGTCCTATCGTTAATAACCTTGCTCAGACTGTGGCTTCCTTGATTGAGTCAATCCATCTCATGTTGGTTTTTTCCTCTTTTCCTGCTGCTTTCCACTTCTCCTAGCATTATTGTCTTTTCCGATGATTCTTGCCTTCTCATAATGTGACTGAAGTACAATAGCTCTGGTGTGGTCCTTTTAGATTCTAGGGGGAGTTCAGGCCTGATTTGATCTCGGACCTACTGATTTGCCTTTCTGTGTCCAAGGAACGTTTGGGTAATATTTTCAGTTGGCCTTTTTTGTTTTATGTTGGCGTGGCACTTTTTTGGGGGAGGAAACGTCCTTTAATGCTGTATCCGATCTGTCGCAGGTAATCAGGCGCAGAAAAGGGTGACCCGCAAAGGAAAGCCGCAGACAGAGATCAAAAATGAGGAGGTACGCCTTTTTCACTGCGTCTTCTGAATAGTTTTAGCAATGCAAATCGACTAGAAACAATCCATCGTCCTTTACAACAGCCCTGTAAGGTAGGGCCAGTGTTCTCTTTGCATATCAGGGCGGCTGAGAGTGGCTTGTCATGAGCTGCTTGCCGAAGCGAGGGCTTCCCGGCTCACGTTCTTGGCGGCTCGACTACTTCAGCTCCCTGCACTGTGCTTCTGTTTCTAGGCATCTCATCATATCGTCAAATATCAAGGAGTTTCCTTCGTCTTTTAAAAACAAAAGTAGGTGGGCTAAAGCCTGTCAAGAGTTCCATTGTGTCCCAGTGTTGGGTGGGAGCTGTGTGCAGAGCCCATGGTTAATGGTAGATGTCCGACTTGCCTCAACTACGGTCAGGGGGCCTTTTTGGCCCTAGCTCCCTTATGAGATCAGGGCCCTGCGGGACCTTTTACAGTTCTGCAGGGCCTGTAAGGGCCTGTAAGACGGGGCTCTTCCACCAGGCCCTTCGTTGAGGTAGTGGGCATCCACCTGACATGGCTTCCAGTTTGGTGTAGTGGTTAAGTGCGCAGACTCTAATCTGGGAGAACCGGGTTTGATTCCCCACTCCTCCACTCGGAGCTGCTGGATGACCTTGGGCAAGCTATGGTTCTGTCAGAGCTGCTCTTGAAAAAGAGCAGTTCTCAGTCAGAGGTCCCTCAGCCCCACCACCTCACAGGGTGCCTGTTGTGGGGAGGGGAAGGGAAAGGAGTTTGTAAGCCTCTCTGAGACTCCCTAGGGTAGTGAAGGGCGGGGTATGAATCCAATCTCTTCTCTCCCCCTCCCCCCCCCCCCAGTGACCGCAGATTCTATATTGCCAGTATTAACATAATCTGTGGAGGCATACTGTATATCCAGTACTATAATGTTCATGTTTTAATTTTAATTCAGCTCCCTGCACTGTGCCGAGGGAGGCCAAGCTAGCTATTACCAGGGCCGGAGCCTTTTCAGTGGCGGTCCCTACCTGGTGGAACGAGCTCCCGGAGGAGATCAGGGCCCTGCGGGACCTTTTGCAGTTCCGCAGGGCCTACAAGATGGGAGATCTTCTGCCAGGCTGTTAATTAGGGGCAGCGGCTACTGCAGGCCGCTATTGCAGGTCGTTACTGCAGAGCTCCGGCCTGTGGTTTTAACATCCTACTGATTATGAGCAGAAACATCGTGGAACATCTGAGCAGTGGAAATTTACTCTGACAATATACCAGCTAGGTTAATTTTTAACTGCCGCCATCCCTTTGTATTTATATTGTTTTTATTCGGGTGGTTAAATATTTGTAATTTTAATGTATTTATGCTTTTATGGAAGCCACCCGGAGCCCACTTTGCTGGGAGGGAGGGGCATAAATTTGATAATAAAATAAATAAATAATTTGTATGTTCCTAATTTTAATTGTAAATCTGCATTGTGTGCAGATCGGTTTCTCGGGAACCCGCCCTGAGCCAGCTATATGGGGAAGGCGGGATATATAAATTTAATAAAATGAATAAATAAATAAAATAGAGCATCTTTTTGGCCAGGGGAAGCCTGTCATCCACCTCTCTGTGGCTCAACAGTACTCCAGGAGCATCAGTCACCCGTGGCTCAGTATCTCCAAAAGCACATTGCAGAGCTGGAGATCGTACAGAGGAGGGAAACCAAGACGATTCGGGATTGGAGCCCCTTCCCTAGTCTGGGACTTTTCAGTTTAGAAAAGAGACTACTAAAGGGGGGGGGGAGGGTGGAGGTTTATAAAATGATGCATAGGGTGGAAAGAGCTGACAAAGATAACTTTTCCTCCCTTTCCCAAAATACTGGAACTCGAGGACATCCCATGAAGCCGATGGGCAGTAGGTTCAGGACAGACAAAAGGAAATACTATTTTACATAGCAAATAATTAAAATGTTGAATTCACTGCTGGAGGATATAGTGATGGCCTCACAGGAATGAACAGCTTTAAAAGGGGACTAGATAGACTCTGCTATTCCGTTCCATGCGCCTTGGTGTTTAGTCATGCCGGCCACATGACCATGGAGACGTCTTCGGACAGCGCTGGCTCTTCGGCTTTGAAACGGAGATGAGCACCGCAACCCTAGAGTTGGATTTGACTGGCTTTCGAGCAAGGGAACCTTTACCTTTTTAGATAGACTCATGGAATAGAGGACTTTTGGGGGCTACTAGCTATGATGACTGAGGGGAACTCCACATTCAGAGGCACTAAGCCCCTGAATCCCGCAAGGCAACCTCAGAGGAGGGCCTCGGCCTCTATACCCTGTTGTTGGCCATCCCGAGGAACTGGTTGACGATTGCATAGGACTATATGGAATATTTGGTCCGATCCAGCTGGGTTCTTCCTATGTTCTTATAGCAGAGCATCTACTTGACATGCAGAAGGACCCAGGTTCAATCCCTGGCGACATCTCCAGTTGAAAGGATTGGTCAGTAGGTGATGTGACAGGCCTCTGCCTGAGACCCTGGAAAAGCCGCTGCCAGTCTGAGCAGGCAATACTTACCTTGATGGACCCAGGGTCTGATTCAGTATAAGGCAGCTTCATGTGTTCAAGACTATCGTGGAAGGGACCGTGTTAGTGGCAGAGCATCTGCTTGGCACGCAGAAGGTCCCAGGTTCAATCCCTGGCGACATCTCCAGTTGAAAGGACCAGGCAGTAGGTGATGCGGAAGACCCCTGCCTGAGACCCTGGAAAAGCCGCTGCCAGTCTGAGCAGGCAATACTTACCTTGATGGACCCAGGGTCTGATTCAGTATAAGGCAGCTTCATGTGTTCAAGACTATCGTGGAAGGGACCGTGTTAGTGGCAGAGCATCTGCTTGGCACGCAGAAGGTCCCAGGCTCAGTCCCCGGCATCTCCAGTTGAAAGGACCAGGCAGTAGTTGATGCGAAGGACCTCTGCCTGTTGGCATGCAGAAGGTCCCAGGTTCAATCCCCGACATCTCCAGTTAAAAGGACCAGGCAGTAGGTGATGCGGAAGACCCCTGCCTGAGACCCTGGGGAGCCACTGGCTGTATTAGTAGGCAATGCTAACCTTGATGGGCCAAGAGTCTGATTTACTTTAAGGCAACTTCATGTGTTCACCTGCTTGCTATATTTCTATTTTACTGCAGGCATTACATGACATGAAAGAGGATGTTCCGATGGAGCCCATAGAAGAGAGGGCTGACCTCCAACTTGCTTCGGCTGAAGGCACTGGGGAGTCTGAGGCCTCTCCGGAGAAGGAAAACGTGCTGCCTGTGTCTTGCGTCCCAGCTCTCCCTCGAAGAAGAGGCCGTTCGTTTGCCCCACAGAACTTTCTCTTTAAGCCTCTGGAGGGCGTGGCCTCCTACAAGATCTCTCCATTGTCCCCCTCCAGGGCCAGCATGTTCCTGTCGCCCAACCTCACTTGGAGCCCTGCCAAGACCACCAGGTAAGAGCACTAACCCACAGCCACCGTTGGGCCTTAAAACATAGCAGTTTAACTAACCTTCGTTGGAAGCCTCCCTGAACAACAGGGCAGAGAGGCCGAGGCCTTCTTAGGGACATCAGAAGAGCCCTGCTGGGTCAGACCAGTGAGGGTCCATCTAGCCCAGCTTCCTGTCTCACAGAGTGGCCAGCCAGTTCCTCTGGAGGGCCAGCCACAGGGCACAGAGGCCGAGGCCTTCTTAGGGACATCAGAAGAGCCCTGCTGGGTCAGACCAGTGAGGGTCCATCTAGCCCAGCTTCCTGTCTCACAGAGTGGCCAGCCAGTTCCTCTGGAGGGCCAGCCACAGGGCACAGAGGCCGAGGCCTTCTTAGGGACATCAGAAGAGCCCTGCTGGGTCAGACCAGTGAGGGTCCATCTAGCCCAGCTTCCTGTCTCACAGAGTGGCCAGCCAGTTCCTCTGGAGGGCCAGCCACAGGGCACAGAGGCCGAGGCCTTCTTAGGGACATCAGAAGAGCCCTGCTGGGTCAGACCAGTGAGGGTCCATCTAGCCCAGCTTCCTGTCTCACAGAGTGGCCAGCCAGTTCCTCTGGAGGGCCAGCCACAGGGCACAGAGGCCGAGGCCTTCTTAGGGACATCAGAAGAGCCCTGCTGGGTCAGACCAGTGAGGGTCCATCTAGCCCAGCTTCCTGTCTCACAGAGTGGCCAGCCAGTTCCTCTGGAGGGCCAGCCACAGGGCACAGAGGCCGAGGCCTTCTTAGGGACATCAGAAGAGCCCTGCTGGGTCAGACCAGTGAGGGTCCATCTAGCCCAGCTTCCTGTCTCACAGAGTGGCCAGCCAGTTCCTCTGGAGGGCCAGCCACAGGGCACAGAGGCCGAGGCCTTCTTAGGGACATCAGAAGAGCCCTGCTGGGTCAGACCAGTGAGGGTCCATCTAGCCCAGCTTCCTGTCTCACAGAGTGGCCAGCCAGTTCCTCTGGAGGGCCAGCCACAGGGCACAGAGGCCGAGGCCTTCTTAGGGACATCAGAAGAGCCCTGCTGGGTCAGACCAGTGAGGGTCCATCTAGCCCAGCTTCCTGTCTCACAGAGTGGCCAGCCAGTTCCTCTGGAGGGCCAGCCACAGGGCACAGAGGCCGAGGCCTTCTTAGGGACATCAGAAGAGCCCTGCTGGGTCAGACCAGTGAGGGTCCATCTAGCCCAGCTTCCTGTCTCACAGAGTGGCCAGCCAGTTCCTCTGGAGGGCCAGCCACAGGGCACAGAGGCCGAGGCCTTCTTAGGGACATCAGAAGAGCCCTGCTGGGTCAGACCAGTGAGGGTCCATCTAGCCCAGCTTCCTGTCTCACAGAGTGGCCAGCCAGTTCCTCTGGAGGGCCAGCCACAGGGCACAGAGGCCGAGGCCTTCTTAGGGACATCAGAAGAGCCCTGCTGGGTCAGACCAGTGAGGGTCCATCTAGCCCAGCTTCCTGTCTCACAGAGTGGCCAGCCAGTTCCTCTGGAGGGCCAGCCACAGGACACAGAGGCCGAGGCCTTCTTAGAGACATCAGAAGAGCCCTGCTGGATCAGACCAGTGGTCCATCTAGTCCAGCATCCTGCCTCACACAGTGGCCAACCATTTCCTCTGGAGGGCCAGCCTCAGGACACAGAGGCCTTCTTAGGGACATAAGAAGAGCCCAACTGGGTCCGACCAGTGAGGGTCCATCCAGACCATCATCCCATCTCACCCAGTGGCCAACCAGTTCCTCTGGAGGGCCAACCAAAGGGCAGAGAGGCCATGGCCTTCATTAGAACATCAGAAGAGCCCTGCCGGATCAGACCAGGGGTCCATCTAGCCCAGCATCCCGTCTCACACAGTAGCCAACCAGTTCCTCTGGAAGGTCAGCAATAGGGCAGAGCGGCCAAGGCCTTCATAAGAACGTCAGAAGAGCCCTGCTGGATCAGACCAGTGAGGGTCCATCTAGTCCAGCCTCCTGCCTCACACAGTGGCCAAGCAGTTCCTCTGGAGGGCCAGCCACAGGGCAGAGAGGCCATGGCCTTAGAACATCAGAAGAGCCTTGCCGGACCAGACCAGGGGTCCCTCTATTCCAGCCTCCTGTTTCACCCAGTGGCCAACCATTTCCTCTGGAGGGCCAGCAACAGGGCAGAGAGGCCGAGGCCTTCATGAGAACATCAGAAGAGCCCTGCCAGATCAGACCAGGGGTCCATCTAGTCCAGCCTCCTGCCTCACACAGTGGCCAAGCAGTTCCTCTGGAGGGCCAATCACAGGGCAGAGAGGCCGAGGCCTTCATACGAACCTACGGGTGTGCTTATTGGCTGCCTCTGCTGAGCAGCCCCGGGTTCCCTTGGAGGGCTGACTCTGCTCCACTCCTGAGACCTGATGAGATCAGGCTGGGCCAGGCCATCCAGGTCTGGGCTGCGGCCATATCAGCAGGATGGGTTTTGTCCAGTTGGGAAGTCCTGTTCTCTCTTCCCTCCCTCGAGTATGGTGTCCATTCCTGGACTTTGTAGACCCATAGCCCCACACTTGTCTTTGGCCCAAGGCGTGGGCCATTCTGCGCATCTCTGGGTGGAGATCTACCCCCCGGATGTAGTAGGAAGAGCTTCTTGGTTGTTGATCCACTCGAAATGCCACCGGAAGGGGTAATGGAGGTTCAAGGCCATCCATTCTCTTCCGCCGGCAGCCGTCTGTGGAAGGCTGGTCTCACCCCGATGACCACTTGGCCGATATAACTTCAGCCAGGGGTTGCCCCCGCCTTTCCGAGCCCGGGGGCACTTCTGGAATTTCCCGGCACGAGGTGATGGGGGCAACTGCAATGTGGCCGTCGACGGAAGGGGAGCCACCTACACAGAGAGGAAACCCAAGTGCAAGGGACAAGAGGAGTCATTTTAAACGGTGCTCGTGGGAAGAGGAGAGGGAGAAAAGAGAACCAACAGCTGTCAGCTACACTACCATGGTAGCAGGAGGGGTCAGATGGACCTGTGTACAAAGTACTGCTGCATTCCTTCTGTGCTTCTTCTCTGCTGTAACGCTTGCTTATCTACAGCTGTGCAGGTGGTGTGGTGTCTAGGAGTGAGGGAACCGTGGGAGCGCTGTCGGTTCCCAGCTTTGGCTCAAACGGCGTGGGGATGTGGCTAATTGGCCCAAGGAAGGGTGTGTGTGTGTGCATACGAATACCCTATATCCCATTATGCTTGTAGGGGCGACACCATTCTTAACAGTGACTTTGTTAATGCATCTATAGCTCTTCAATAAAGTATAACCTTTCTGGTAAGCGTGTACTCCGTTGTTGGCTGTGGGACCTGACAACAGCATGGTGGCAATGGCCGCCAAGCCTATCAAGATGGGTGGCCGCGTTTGTCTGTAGCAGTAGAAAAGAGCAAGAGTCCAGCAAGCGCCTCAAGACGAACAAAATTCGTGGCAGGGGAGGAGCTTTCGCGAGTCACAGCTCCCTTCTTCAGATACCAAACCTGTGTTATTTTAATCTGTACTACCAGTCAGATCTCCAGTGGCCAATCAGAAACTCTACCGGACAGGAGCCCCACCCACTGACCCGTAGCTACGGTGGAGCCCGGAGCTCCGCCCCCTTCCTTAAAGGGCCACCTCCTTCCTGAAGGGGCCACTGCTTCTGGAAAACCCCCTGCTTTTTCCCAAAAGCATTTAACGGCATCCTTTAAATGCTTTTGAGAAGGGGGGTGGGGGTGGCGCACAGTGTTCCCTCTAAGCTGAGTTAGTGTGAGCTAACTCATAGTTCTTTATCCTCTAGCTCACACATTTTTGTCTTAGCTCAGAAAAGATGGCTCCAGCGTGAACTAATTTATGCAGTAGCCAAATCGCCTCGCTCACAACTTTAATGCCAGTAGCTTACAAAGTAGAATTTTTGCTCACAGGACTCCACAGCTTAGAGGGAACACTGGTGGCACCGTACTCCTCTCCCTCCCCTCCTGCGAGATTTAAAGGGCCCTCCAGTTGATTTGCGGGCCACGTGCTCCCTGCTGATCAGCTGAAGGGCCCTTTAAATGTTGCAGGAGGAGGAGGGTACACACCCCCTTCTAGCAGCCCCACCAGAAATTTTTTTGTCCCACGAGCCACAGACTCCTGGCTACGGCTCCTGTCTGTCCAGATTCTAAAGACGCTCCGTGGGCTCCAGGAAGAGGGTCCCGGGATGCCACGTTCGGGAGTGCTGACTTAAGCTACCAAAACGCGGTAATGTCGCACCTCTGGAGGGCTCAATTGCCCACCAGATGATGATTGTCCTTCCTAGGAAAGTCCCGAAGGAAGACGCCAAGGAGCCCACACCAGAGGACCGTCGTTCAGAAAGCGAACCTTCCACAGTGCCGGACGTGACCGAGGACATTCCGGAATGCCAGTCTGCCCTGGAGCCCCAGGAGGAGGAGGAGATGGGTATGTGGCAGGGAGCTGATGTCTCATGGCGGCTGGCT
This sequence comes from Gekko japonicus, assembly GCF_001447785.1. Taxonomy (NCBI): domain Eukaryota; kingdom Metazoa; phylum Chordata; class Lepidosauria; order Squamata; family Gekkonidae; genus Gekko; species Gekko japonicus. Next base: position 150,782 of record NW_015166465.1, on the reverse strand, counting down.
GGGCAATCCAGATCAGAGTCACAGACGGCGGTTTTAATTCTTGGGCTAGGGTTTGATTCTGTTCGGAGCTGCGCTGTAAAAGGCTAAGCTGTGACCTGCTGTTCTCTTGCATCTCCGTCTGCAATATGGGCCTTCCTCGAAGGCTGTGGTAAACGGCAGTGGGAAAATAACGCTGCAGAAGTGTACGAACCATTCCTTTCAGATCCGTGAACTTCAGTTATGGTTTGTCTGTTCCCTTCTGTAAAATGAAGACTGAAATTGCTACTTGCCTGAATATTTGAGAGCCAGTTTGGTGCGGTGGTTAAGTGCGCGGACTCTAATCTGGGAGAACCGGGTTTGATTCCCAACTCCTCCACTCGCACCTGGCTGGATGACCTTGGGCAAGCCGTAGTTCTGTCAGAGCTGTCCTTGAAAAAGAGCAGTTCCTGTCAAGAGCTCTCTCAGCCCCCACCGACCTCACAGGGTGTTTGTTGTGGGGAGGGGACGGGAAAGGAGTTTGTAAGCCGCTCTGAGACACCTTCGGATAGTGAAGGGCGGGGTATAAATCCAATCTCTTCTTCTTCTTCTTTGCATTATGGGTTTAAATTTTCAGGAAATGGTTTAAATTTTGGAGCAGGTTTTATTGAGAGGGTGCCGGTTTTTGCTTTTATTCCTACCTTTTATTTCAATATCCTCCCCCCCCACACACACACACACAAACACACACACACTTCGTATTTAGTGGGACACAGGCCTGAAGAAATGGGTTTTTTGTTTGTTTTTTTGGAATGGGAGTGGATGAGTTTATTTCTTTTAAATAAGGAGGGAAGATACCAGCCAGTTTGGTCCAGTGGTTAGAAACAAAACCAAGTGTCGGTAATGATCCCGAACCTGTGCCTGATTGGCCAAGCCCGCTCTTCTGCTCTCATGGAATTGAGTGTCCAGGCCGCCTAGAGTCCAGTAACATCTAAATTTAGCACCAACTCAGCCTCCCATTCAACTCCCTTGTCTGAACAGGACACAGTCTGTTCTTGTGAACTTAGCGTCATTTCAAAGCATTGATTTTCTTTTTGTTTTCTTTTGCCTACAGTCCAATCTCTTCTTCTCTTCTTCTTCCCCTGAGCTTCGTGGCACTTAGAGTGGTTCCTCAGTGGAACAGGCTTCCTCGGGAGGCGGGAGGCTCTCCTTGTTTGGCGGTTTTGCAGCAGAGGCTAGATGGCCATGGTCCTGGGGTTCAAGGGAAGGTTGTATAGTCGTTCCCTGTTTTCACATTGAATTGGAGTAATTGGCAAATACATTTCTTCTCTCCCCCCCCCCACCCCCATATTCCAAAATGAACATGAGTCAGCAATGTGATGCGGTAGCTAAAAGGGCAAATGCGATTTTGGCCTGTATCAACAGAAGCGTAGCGTCCAGATCACGCGAAGTGATGGTACCGCTTTATTCTGCTCTGGTTAGACCTCACCTAGAGTATTGTGTTCAGTTTGGGGCGCCACAATTTAAGAAGGAAATAGACACGCTGGAATGTGTCCGGAGGAGGGCAATGGAGATGGTGAGGGGTCTGGAGACAGAGTCCTGTGGGGAAAGGTTGAAGGAGCTGGGTACGTTTAGCCGGGAGAGGAGACGACTGATTCAGCATCTTAACGACTGAGCCACCGCAGCCAGGATCCAAGAGACCAAGGTTCAAATCCCCACTCTACCACGGACCCTTGCTGAGTGGCTCTTTCAGTGAAACTTACCTCATAGGGTTGTGGTCAATGCTCCCTCTAAGCTGTGGAGTCTTGTGAGCAAGAATTCTACTTTGCGAGCTACCGGCATTACAGTTGTGAGCGAGTGATTTGGCTGCTGCATGAATTAGTTGGCTCTGGAGCCATCCTTCCTGAGCGAGTGACCAGGGCTCTTTTTGTAGAAAAAGCCCAGCAGGAACGCATTAGCATAATAGGCCACACCCAACAGCAGAAACTCATTAGCATATTAGGCCACACCCCTGACAGCACAGCTCATTAGCACATTAGGCCGCACCCCCATGTTACCAGAAGTGTGGTCATCCAGCCACACCCACCTTTTGCTTCTTATTCTGTTTACCTTGTGTGTTGTCAAAACCCAGGGCCTTTTTTGTAGCAGGGACTGCTTTGCATGTTAGGCCACACACCCCTAATGTAGCCAATCCTAATGAGTTCCTGCTGTTGGGTGTGGCCTATTATGCTAATGAGTTCCTGCTGGGCGTGGCCAATTTGGGAGCCAGCCGGAACTCCGTTCCTGTGCGTTCCTGCCCAAAAATATTGTGGCAAATGTGGGAGCCAGCCGGAACTCCGTTCATGTGCGTTCCTGCCCAAAAATAGCCCTGGCGAAGACAAACAATGTGTGAAGCCAGAGGCTAAAAAACTGTGAGCTAGCTCACACTAACTTAGCTTAGAGGGAACACTGGTTGTGGTGATGCTAAAACTGAGGACTGGAGAACACTGCAGGGCTGTAGAGTACAGGTAGCGATTAGAGACTGCAGAGATTAGATAGGCAGCCTAGAGAGGCGCCCAGAAATGACATCAGATCGCCCCCAAATTCAGCTGTGCATAAGCACCACCACCCCAAACATCCTGCCATTTGCCAAGGCAGTGTTGGGAAGCCCGTGCTCCAGAAATCCACATCCGCTGTGGATCAGCAGAGCACTTTGGGTTTTGAGCTGCCACTTAAATCGTTGTCCGTAAATGATGATGCAAGCGTCAGCGGCACAGAGAAGGTTGCGAGAACTGTCGGGGACTGTGGCAAGTCTTCCCACACGTGGCTCTGCAAGCATGGATCTCGCCACCTCGTGGCAGGCCTGGAGAGTTGTGTGGCCATCTCAGAGCGACTGTGTTGAGATGATGGTAACAGTATTAAAGCAAGTCCAAAAAAATGATCCAACCCCCTCCCCCCGGAAACCTGTGTGCGCACTGCGCTTACAAAAATAGTTTAAGTAATTAAAGTGACAGTGTAATCATCCAGAGTGCGAAAAGACACACAATTAACATTTCACAAGGTAAGCACAAAAATAAGTAAATTGATGAGATGTTAACGATGATCTCCGGAATGTTCAACCGTTTCGATAGTAATCTTCTTCCGAACAAAGACGAAGAGTATGCAACGCCTCTAGTCAAATGTCTCAACTGGTACATATCAATAAGTCTCACTGAAGTGTCATGACATCATGGTATAAGATTCCAAATGATTTGTAGAAGGGCAAAAAGGCTGTAAAGTTGCTGTACAGCATTTTACAGCACTTTTTGCTTTACAGCACTTTACAGCACTTTACATTCTACATTTACATTACTAGATTCTTAGAAGGGTAAAAATGCTGTAAAGTTGCTTTACAGCACTTTTTGCTTTACAGCGTTTTACAGCACTTTTTGCTTTACAGCATTTTACAGCACTTTACATTCTACATTTACATTACTAGATTCTTAGAAGGGTAAAAATGCTGTAAAGCAACTTTTACAGCACTTTTCGCTTTACAGCATTTGACAGCACTTTTTGCTTTACAGAGCTTTACAGCCTTTTTGCCCTTCTAAGAATCATTTGGAATCTTATACCATGATGTCATGACACTTCAGTGAGACTTATTGATATGTACCAGTTGAGACATTTGACTAGAGGCGTTGCATACTCTTCGTCTTTGTTTGCTATCGGTTGAACATTCCGGAGATCATCGTTAACATCTCATCAATGTACTTATTTTTGTACTTACCTTGTGAAATGTTAATCGTGTGTATTTTCGCACTCTGGATGATTACACTGTCACTTTAATTACTTAAACTATTTTTGTAAGCGCAGTGCGCACACAGGTTTCCAGGGTTTTTTGGATCATTTTTTGGACATCTCAGAGAGACTCCAGCCTCCTCAGTTAGCACAGAGATTTTGGAAAATGTTTGAGATCGGTTAAAGAACTGGTCTCTGGTACTCACGAGTCTCGCAGGGGAGTCTTCTGGAATTTATTGTGTAGTAAAATTTAGGGAGTCGCTGATCTATCCAGTCCACTAGTCAAGATTGGCCTCTCATGCCCTGCCTGCTGTGCCCCTGCTTTCAGACATGAGACAGGGGGCGACTGGAGACAGGGCACTGTCTGGGGTGGCTCCTCACCTTTGGAATGCGCTCTCCCCCTACAGGTTCGCCGGGCTCCAACTTTACTTTCTTTTAGGCACCTGGCTAAAACACATCATTTTACCCGGGCTTTTATTTAGGGGTTTTGATCTTACCAGCTTTTTAACAGCCGCCTTCTATTCTGTGGATAGTTTTCATGCTGCTTGCATCCAACGGCTCGTGTTCTAACGGCATGCATTCTAATGGCTTGTGTTTCTGTGCAACGGTTTTTAGTTGCAAGCTGTCTTGAGCAGGACCCCAAGGGTCATCTAGTCCAACCATCGGCACAACGCAGGAAATTCTCAGCTACACGCCCCCCCAATTCCCCCAGTGACCCCTGCTCCATGCCCAGAGAAAGGCAAAAAAACCTCTCCAGGATCCCTGGGGTCAATCTGGCCTGGAGGGAAACCCCTTCCTGCCCTCCTTCTCACCATCTGTCTAAATTCACAGTGAGCCATTGGGTGTGGTCGCACGGCAAGCTTACCGCGATCTGTTCCTGCTGTAGATTTGATCGGGGATATTTTTTAGCGGGTTCGGACAATCACACATCCCTTGCCCAACCGCTTGTATCACGCGACGAGGCTCCAGGCACCGTCCAGACAGCCGCGCCGCCCAAGTGGCGGCACGACGCAATTTTTCTTTCAAAATTTCTTCGCACGTGCGCATGTACATGTGCAACTCATGGCTCTGGCTTGGATGAGTGCAAGGTGATGCACATTGGAGCCAAAAATCCTAAATATAAATACACGTTGATGGGGTCTGAACTGGCAGAGACTGATCAAGAGAGAGATCTTGGAGTTGTAGTAGATAACTCACTGAAAATGTCGAGACAGTGTGTGACTGCAATAAAGAAGGCCAATGCTATGCTGGGGATTATTAGGAAGGGTATTGTAAACAGATCAGCCAATATCATAATGCCGCTATATAAATCAATGGTGCGACCTCATCTGGAATACTGTGTGCAATTCTGGTCACCACACCTTAAAAAGGATATTATAGCTTTGGAAAAAGTGCAGAAAAGGGCAACTCGAATGATAAAAGGGTTGGAACACTTTCCCTATGAGGAACGGTTAAGGCGCTTAGGGCTCTTTAGCTTGGAGAAACGACGACTGAGGGGTGACATGATTGAGGTTTATAAGATTATGCATGGGAAAGAGCAGGTAGAGAAAGAGGTACTTTTCTCCCTTTCTCACAATACAAGAACTCGTGGGCACTCCATGAAATTGCTGAGCGGTCGGGTTAGAACGGATAAGAGGAAGTACTTCTTCACCCAAAGAGTGATTAACACATGGAATTCACTGCCACAGGAAGTGGTGGCGGCTACAAGCATGGACGGCTTCAAAAGGGAATTAGATAAGCATATGGAGCAGAGGTCCATCAGTGGCTATTAGCCACAAGGTATAGATAGGGGCTCTGGGGCAAGTGATGCTCTGTCATCTTGGTGCTTGGGTGGGGGGGTCAACAGTGGGAGGGCTTCTAATGTCCTGGCCCCACTGGTGGACCTCCTGATGGCACTGGTATTTCTGGCCACTGTGTGACACAGAGTGTTGGACTGGATGGGCCTTTGGCCTGATCCAACATTGGCATCTCTTATGTTCTTATGTTCTTATGTAGGGTATTTGTGAATTTCCTGCGCTGTGCAGGGGGTTGGACTAGATGACCCTAGAGGTCTTTCCCAACTCTATGATTTTATGATTCCTGACAGTGAGAGGGGTTCCTCAGTGGAACAGGCTTCCTCGGTAGGTGGTGGGCTCTCCTCCTTGGGAGGTTTACCAACAGAGGCTAGACGGCCATCTGAAAGCAATGAGGATTCTGTGAACTTAGATCAGGTTAGAATGGATAAAAGGAAGTCCTTCTTCACCCAAAGAGTGATTAACACTTGGAATTCACTGCCACAGGAGGTGGTGGCGGCTACAAGCATGGACGGCTTCAAAAGGGAATTAGATAAGCATCTGGAGCAGAGGTCCATCAGTGGCTATTAGCCACAAGGTATAGATAGGGGCTCTGGGGCAAGTGATGCTCTGTCTTCTTGGTGCTTGAGGGGGGGGGTCAACAGTGGGAGGGCTTCTATTGCCCTGGCCCCATTGGTGGACCTCCTGATGGCACCTGGTATTTGTGGTCGCCGTGAGTGTTGGACTGGATGGGCCTTTGGCCTGATCCAACATTGGCGTCTCTTATGTTCTCTTATGTTCCTATGAACTGAGGCAGATTATGAGAGGGAGGGCAGGAAGGGTTGCCTCAGAGCTTAGTTCTCATGGCCCTTTCTTACACGCCCAGGGAAATGCTCATTGCCCCTTCGGAGTCAGGAAGCCATTTTTCTCCAGGCCAGTTTGGCCAGAGATCCTGGAGGTTTTTTGTCATCTTCTGGGCGTGGAGCAGGGGTCCCTGGGGGTGTGTGGGGGGGAGGTATTTGTGGATTTCCTGCGTTGTGCAGGGCGTTGGACGAGTTGAGCCTGGAGGTCCCTTCCAACTCCATGATTCTGTGTTTCTGTCAGTGGGATGACACTCGGAATTTTGGCCGTAGCGCCACGGCAAATAATCGTTGTTTGAGCAGCAATAACACTAAAGGTGGCTTTTTAATCTAACAACGAGTCACGGCTTAGAATCGTTCAACTTCCGTCCTAAAAAAAGAACAGCTATACGGGGGCTTTTATAGGATACAAATTTCAATTGGGACCCAGAAGGCAGATCAGAAACCAGCTAGAAACGCTTTGTAATGGGCGGGAGGCCTTCAGATGATGCTGTCTTGCCGCTGGGCCTTCCTCCTGTGGTGCCTGTAAGAGTTCCTGCGGCCTTCTCTGATGGAATCCCCTCTTCTTTAGAACCTGCGCCTAATGAAACGACAATGGCCATTACCGGCGCAACGGAGGCCACCCAGCGGCCCGCCGACCTTTCGGCACCTGAAACGTCGGACACGACAGGAGCACCGCAGCACGACGTGCGTTATTTCAGGTTAGCACAAAAGGACAAATAAGGTCTAAAAGGCTCCCCCGCAGAGTGGCTAAAAGAGCGCCGGACAACTGGACGCTCCGTTGAAAGGTGTGCCTCAGCTGTGGGAAAGACCGGCCTCCCCACTTAAACCACTCTGCAGAGTGACAAGCTCACCCCGTTCAAAAGAATCCTCTTTCCGCTCCCGCCTTTCCCCCCTCCCTGTGCCGCAGCGCCGCAGACGAGCCACGAAAGGCCCCTTTATCAGACACGAGGCGGCACACTCTCCCTCCCGCCGAGTCCGAGCCATTAGCACATCACACGGATCCTTCTTTTTCGCCTGAGGATTTGAGCGATAGAGTCAGGAAACCCCTCGGCAAACGTCTTGCGGCTTTGCTCAAAGTGCATTTGTAGAGCAGCAAGATGCCTCCCTGGTGGTGTGGAAAGGGCCGTCCAGTCACTGCCGACTTTCAGCGACCCTGTAGGGCAGGGGTGTCGAACTCATTTGTTACGAGGGCCGGATCTGACATAATTGAGACCTTGTTGGGCCGGGCCACGTGTGTCATAAAAGGCAGTGCCAGGTAGCGGAGATCAATGTTCCCTCTAAGCTGTGGAGTCTTGTGAGCAAAAATTCTACTTTGTGAGCTACTGGCATGAAAGTGGTGAGCAGGCGATTTGGCTGCTGCATAAATGAGTTTGCTCTGGAGCCACCCTTCCTGAGTTGAGAGAAAAATGTGTGAGCCAGAGGCTAAAAAACTGTGAGCCGGCTCATACTCACTCAGCTTAGTGGGAACACTGGCGGAGATATGAACTTGATAAAGGACACAAACACACAAAGGCGGGGTTTTTTAATTAAAATCAAGCCACGCTTAAAACAGTAGCACTCTGACAAAATTTTGTTTATTTTGTTTATCTCCCTCTTCTTCTTTTTGAGTCTGCCGGTGCCTTTAAATTTTTGAGAGGGAGTGGTGCGTGTGAGATTTTTGAGCGGGAGTGGCGTCTGCTGTGGAGGTGGAGCTACCTATAGCTTGGTTGGATGCAGGGAGGAGGAGGAGCCCCGTTCCCTGATCTTTGCAGCCACTACAGGGTTCCCCAACATGGGGCCCACGTCACTGTGGTGCTCACCACTGCGGGTGCCGAGTGGCCCCGTCCGCTTTCTGAAAAGTTCAGCGGGCGCCAAGGGAAGTCGTGGCAGGTGCCGTGGCAGCCCCAGGCCCCACGCTGGGAAACCCCGTCCTTCCCCTTTGTAGTGAGCAGGTGCTGGAGAGGCAGCAGGCCTGAAGCATTGAGTGTCTTGGTCTGTCCACCACTCATGCTCAGCTCTCTCCAGCTCATACTGACTTCCTCTGAAGTGGGGGACAGCCGGGCTGATTGTACTGGAAGGGTCTTGTTCGGCGACTGAGGGAAATCTGGGTTCAGACCCTTCAGAGCCAGTTTGGCATAGTGGTTAGGAGCGTGGATTCTAATCTGGGAGAACCGGGTTTGACTCCCCGCTCCTCCACATACAGTTGCTGGTGTGACTTTGGGTCAGTCACAAGTTCTCTCAGAGCTGTCCTCTCAAGGGGATTCCCGGAAAGAGCTCTCTCAGCCCCAACTGCCTCACAGGGAGTCTGTTGTGGGGAGGGGAAGGGAAGGAGATGGTAAGCCGCTCTGGGACTCCTTCCGGTAGTGAAGGGCAGGGTATAAATCCAGTCTCCTCCTCCTCCTCCTCCTCCTCCTCTTCTTCTTCCACATGCAGCTGCTGGTGTGACCTTGGGTCAATCACAAGTTCTCTCAGAGCTGTCCTCTCAAGGGCAGTCCTCGAAAGAGCTGTCTCCGCCCCATCTGCCTCACAGGGTGTCTGTTGTGGGGAGGGGAAGGGAAAGGATATTGTCAGCTGCTCTGGGACTCCTTCCGGTAGTGAAGGGCAGGGTATAAATCCAGTCTCCTCCTCCTCCTCTTCTTCTTCTTCCACATGCAGCTGCTGGTGTGACCTTGGGTCAGTCACAAGTTCTCTCAGAGCTGTCCTCTCATGAGCAGTCCTCAAAAGAGCTCTCTCAGCCCCACCTACCTCACACAGGGTGTCTGTTGTGGGGAGGGGAAGGGAAAGGACATTGTAAGCCGCTCTGAGACTCCTTTGGGTAGTGAAGGGCGGGGTATAAATCCAATCTCCTCTTCTTCTCTTCCCGAGCCACAAAGCTCACTGGGAGATGTTTGAGCGAGTCACACTCTCTCTGCCTAGTGTACTTTTGAGGGAACAGTGTGGGGGAACGGTGCTTATCAATACAAGAACTCGTGGGCACTCCATGAAATGGCTGAGCAGTCAGGTTAGAAGAGATAAAAGGCAGTACTTCTTCACCCAAAGAGTGATTAACACATGGAATTCACTGCCACAGGAGGTGGTGGCAGCTACAAGCATGGACGGCTTCAAGGGGGAATTAGATAAGCGTATGGAGCAGAGGTCCATCAGTGGCTCTGAGCCACAAGGTATAGATAGGGGCTCTGGGGCAAGTGATGCTCTGTCTTCTTGGTGCTTGGGGGGGCCAACAGTGGGAGGGCTTCTAGTGTCCTGGCCCCACTGCCGGACTTCCTGATGGCACCTGGTGTTTTTGGCCACTGTGTGACACAGAGTGTTGGACTAGATGGGCCATTGACCTGATCCAACATTGGCTTCTCTTATGTTCTTATGTTCTTAACTGCTGAGGGATCATAAGAGAGTTGTACGTGTTCTCTCTCTTTCTTTTAAAGAAACGTGCTTCGCTCTGAAACAGAGAGGCTCTCCTTGTGTTGTCTTGAATGGGACGGGACAGCCGAGACGGACATCCCAGATGATGGTAAGAGATGACGGGATTAACTGTGGTCCCCCCGATGTAGCAAGCGACTTGCTCGACTGCACTGGCCCAAGTCGGTCTTTTTAACTGTGGCACCTATAAGTGAACTTGCCAGGAGCGGATTACCTGACACTTTGATCCCTTTGAATTTATGGGAAACCTTTAAAGCCTCCAAACTTGAGAAAGACCTGACTGTGACGATGGTCAACGGCAGCAAAAAAACATAATAGCGATAAAGTGGAAGGACAAAAACCCTCCCAGCGATCCATCTTTGGTATACAAAACCGTGGGATTGTTTTATCATGGAAAAAATTTCAGATGCCATTCAATGTTTAGAGTTTGTGAGTCATATGTAATTAATAAGTGGGCTCCATTTCCAAAATGGAAATTCAAACACGAAAGTCCTTTTGGTTCTGAATGCCTTAGCTAATTTTAGCTTTGTAATGACAATTGATTGATTATCATAATAATAATAATACCTTTCAATTTATTGATTGCTCAATCCTGCAGAGCTGCTGGCTCTGAGCGATTTACAGTTATACAAGTTTTCACAAGGGACTAACAATGATTCATAGGGGGTAAGGGAGGACAACGTATAATTCTTAAAATCACACACGTTTGCAGCTGACGGGGATTTTGTACAGCTGTAGGCTTCAGACGTGTTCCGGACAGCATTCACTTTGGCTTGGCTTAATCAGTTGATTTGTGTTACTTTATCAGGGGTCATTTCGTAGAAAAAGAGCTAGGGGGGACTCATTAGCATAACCCATTAGCATATGCCACACCCCCTGACATCACCGGAAGTGTGTCCTCCCTACAGCCGGCGGCTACCTCCAGCGGGCACCAGCAGGGAGCTCCAGGCCCCGCCCTCCCACACCTCACCCGGGGGGATGGCGTCCCCCCCCCCCAAATGACCTCTGGATGCAGTCCTGTTGAAAGTTGATGGATATTGTACCCTTATTGTTTCTCAATAAAATTATATCTTAAAAAAAAAAAAAAACTGACACTTTAATAGTGCTTGTCTTGGATTTTTCCCACTGAACACTTTTCGTATATAACACAATATCTCTTGTGTGTTTCTTCAGCCCAAGATCTTGTCCGGACGACTGTCGGGCAAACCCGGCTGCTGATAGCAGAGAGATTCAAGCAGTTTGAAGGGCTGGTAGATAACTGCGAGTTCAGACGTGGGGAAAAGGAGACTACGTGTTCGGACCTGGACGGGTTCTGGGACATGGTCGCCTTCCAGGTAACCGTTTCGAGCATTCGTCTCTGGCATTCGGTCCAGGCTGTCCTTCCCATCTGTTTCTTATCGCCAGGGTCGCGCAAAATAGATGTAAGCAGGGCTATTTGGGGGCAGGAACGCACAGGAACAGAGTTCCGGCTGGCTCCCAAATTGGCCACGTCCGGCAGGAACTTATTAGCATAATAGGCCACACCCAACAGCAGAAACTCATTAGGATTGGCTACATTAGGGGTGTGTGGCCTAACATGCTAAGGAGTCCCTGCTACAAAAAAAGGCCCTGGGTTTTGACAACAAACAAGGTAAACAGAATAAGAAGCAAAAGGTGGGTGTGGCTGGATGACCACACTTCTGGAGACATGGGGGTGCGGCCTAATGTGCTAATGAGCTGTGCTGTCGGGTGTGGCCCAATATGCTAATGAATCCCTGCTGTTGGGTGCGGCCTATTATGCTAATGAGTTCCTGCTGGGCTTTTTCTACAAATAGAGCCCTGGATGTAAGCATCACTGTGCACCAGGATAACAGTAATGCTTCCACCTGCATTCGTGTCTTCGTTAGCCTAGCCGTGCAATTACGTTCTTATTATGGGGCTGCCCTAGATGGCTGCCCTAGTTTGCCGACATTCTGATCTAACTGCCTTGGCAAAGCTGGATCCTGTGGATGTGATTTAGCGGATGCACATTCCCCAGGCAGAAGGACCTATCGCCTGATCCCAAGAGGAGCAGGTCACCGGACAGGTGGCCGATGCCTTTTCTACATATGTAAATCAAGGGGAGTCTCCTTCCACCTTAGGAAATGCAGATCAGCCAGTGGAATGGATCCACGTGGTCCAAATTCATCTCCCAAGATTCGGAGAGTTCTAGGGACGAGGGTGATCGGGGGCCTGGAGACCAAGTCCTATGAGGAAAGTCCGAGGGACTTGGGAACGTTCAGTCTGGAGAAGAGGAGGTCAAGGGGGGCACGATTGCTCTCTTTGAAGGGCTATCCCTTAGAGGAGGGCAGGGAGCGGTTCCTGTGGGCTGCAGAGGAGAGGACTCGTAATGATGGATTTAAATTCAAGGAGGGAAGGTAGCGGATGGATCTGCCAGTTTGGTGTAGTGGATAAGTGCGCGGACTCTAATCTGGGAGAACCGGGTTTGATTCCCCACTCCTCCACTTGCACCTGGCTGGATGACCTTGGGCAAGCCATCGTTCTGGTCAGAGCTGTCCTTGAAAAACAGCTGTTTCTGTCAAGAGCTCGCTCAGCCCTACCCACCTCACAGGGTGTCTGTTGCGGGGAGGGGAAGGAGTTTGTAAGCCGCTCTGAGACTCCCTTGTGTAGTGAAGGGCAGGGTATAAATCCAATCTCTTCTTCTTTGACCTCACAGGGTGCCTGTTGTGGGGAGGGGGAGGGAAAGGAGTCTGTAAGGCGCTCTGAAACTCCCTTGTGTAGTGAAAGGCAGGGTATAAATCCAATCTCTTCTTCTTCTCTCTTAAGAAAAACGTTTTGACAGTAGTTGTTGTGCCACAGTGGGATCGGCTGCTTGGGGAGGTGGTGAGCTCCCCCTCCCTGGCAGTCTTCAAGCAGCGGCTGGACAAACACTGGTCAGTAACTGTGAGGGGAGCAGAGCATCAGAGCCATGGAAGATGCTTTCCCCAGTCGTGACGTGAGCGGAGATACTCTCCAGCAGAATGTTCCCTCTAAGCTGTGGAGTCCTGTGAGCAGAAATTCTACTTTGTGAGTTACGGGCATTAAAGGTGTGAGCGAGCAGTTTGGCTACTGCATAAATTAGTTTGCTCTGGAGCCCCTCCTTCCCGAGCGAAGACAAAAAACGTGTGAGCCGGAGGCTAAAAAACTGTGAGCTAGCTCACACTAACTCAGCTTAGAGGGAACACTGCTCTCCAGCCCTGTCTTCACTCAGAAGCCCCGACCCGGATGGCCCAGGCTAGCCCGATCTCGTTAGATCTCGGAAGCGAAGCAGAGTCAGCCCGCGTCGGTATTTGAATGGGAGACGAATCTGGACCGTGCAGATCCAATCTTGGATCGTCACCAAGGAAGCCCAGGGCTGCTACGCAGAGGCAGGCAAGAGGGACACCACCTCTGTTTGCCTGCCCTGCCCCGGATGGCCCAGGCTAGGACCGTCTCGTCCGATCTGGGAAGCTAAGCAGGGTCGGCCCCGGTTAGGACTTGGGTGGGAGACCACCGAGGAAGAACCAGGGCTGCTGTGCAGAGAGGCAGGCAATGGGCGGAACTGCCTCCGGACATGTCTTGCCTTGGAAACCCCACCAGGGGTCGCCGTACGTCAGCCGCGACCGGAGGACAGCCACCAATGTTCCCTCTAAGACGTGGAGTCTTGTGAGCAAAAATTCTACTCTGTGAGCTACGGGCATTAAAGCTGTGAGCGAGCGATTCGGCTACGGCATCACTTAGTTTGCTCCGGAGCCCTCCTCCCCGAGCTTAGACAAAAACGTGCGAGCTGGCGGCTAGAAAACTGTGAGCTGGCTCACACTAACTCAGCTTAGAGGGAACACTGACAGCCACCACAGGTTTACTAAGTGGTTTACTAACCACTTGGTTTTTTTGGAGGCTGTTTGTTTGGACAGCAGGACATGTGAAAGGGATCTGGATGTTCTGGTTGATCACAAGCTAAACATGAGCCTGCCGTGCGATGTGGCTGTGAAGAAAGCTAATGCAATCTTAGGATGCCTTAACAGAAGCATTGTGTCCAGTTCACGGGAGGTGGTCGTTCCGCTCTGTTCTGCTGTGGTCAGACCCCACCTGGAGTCCTGTGTGAAGTTTTGGGCACCACATTATAGGAAGGATGTTGGCAAGCCCGAGCGTGTCCCGAAGAGGGCAACCAGGATGGTGAGAGGGTTATGAGGAAAGGCTGAAAGAGTTGGGTATGTTCAGCCTGGGAAAGAGAAGGCTTAGAGGGGACATGACTGCAGTCTTCAAGTATCTGAAGGGCTGCCATGTAGAAGATGGAGCGGATCTATTCTTTCTTGCTCCGGATTGCAAGAGTAGATCTAATGGGTGGAAATTACAAGGAAGTCGATATCGGCTAAGCATCGGGAGAAACTTCCTAAGTGTAAGAGTGGTTGAGCAGTGGAACAGTCTGCCTTGGGAGGTGGTGGAGGCTCCTTCGCTGGACGTTTCCAAGCGGAGGCTGGACGACCATCTTTCGGGCATGTTGTAGGGCTGTCTTTCGGCTATGCTCCTGCAGAGTGCGGGGGGTTGGACTAGATGACCTGCAAGATCCCTTCCAACTCTTAACATTCTGTGATCTTGCCCAGAATACATCCACGATAAAAAGAAACGTGGCATTGACGGACTCTGGCCTAATCCTGCAACCTTTTTCATCTTCCCCTCCCTCGATAGGTGGAAGATGTGAATAAAAAATTCGAGAGCCTGAGGAAGCTCCAGGAGAACGGGTGGCAAGCAGCTGAAGGCAACCAGGAGGCCAAGCAGGTCCCCAAGGTAAGAGCGGCTTCTAGAATTCTCCTTTCGGGCGGCCGCTTGGCCACAGGGCGAAGTCACTTGGGACCGGGACTGCGGGTGGAGTGGGGCTCGCGCTGGTCAGTTTCCCCCTCCCCCACCAATGTAGACTGCACTTTGCCCCCCATGCTGTTCCTGAGGGTCCCTTAGGGAGGAGGGGAGGGGTAAGGCAGTGCCCGGGAACTGAAGGGAGGGTTGTAGGGGGGGTGCAGAGTCACAGGAGAAAAATCCTCCGGCCTGCTTGACCACCCTTCGAGGACATACCAGGGCCCTGCGGGATCTGGTACAATTCCACCGTGCCCGCAAAACAGAGTTGTCCTTCTAGGCCTACGGTTGAGAGCCAATTTGGTGTGGTGGTTAAAAGCGGTGGACTCTAATCTGGAGAGCCAGGTTTGATTCCCCACTTCTCCACATGCAGCCAGCTGGGTGACCTTGGGTGAGTCAAACGTTCTCTCAGAGTTCTCTCAGCCCCACCTAACCTCGCTGGGTGTCTGTCGTGGGAAGAGGAAGGCAAAGGAGAGTGTAAGCTGCTCTGAGATTCCGAGTGAAAGGTGGGGTTATAAATCCAATCTCTTCTTCTTGAGGGCAGCACCAGACCTCCACCCGATAGGCTATAGTTAGATTTGCCTCCCTCCCGCTTCCCGCACTTCCCTCCCTTCTACCAGTTTGGAGTAGTGGTTACGTGCGCGGACTCTAATCTGGGAGAACCGGGTTTGATTCCCCACTCCTCCACTTGCAGCTGCTGATGTGACCTTGGGTCAGTCACAAGCTCTGGCACAGCTGTCCTTGAAAAAGAGCAGTTTGTGTCAGAGCTCTCTCAGCCCCACCCACCTCACAGGGTGCCTGTTGTGGGGAGGGGGAGGGAAAGGAGTTTGTAAGCCACTCTGAGACTCCCTTGGGTAGTGAAGGGCGGGGTATAAATCCAATCTCTTCTTCTTCTTCTTTTACCTCACAGGGTGAATGTTGTGGGGTGGGGAAGGGAAAGGAGATTGTCAGCCGCTCTGAGACTCCTTTGGGTAGTGAAGGGCGGGGTATAAATCCAGTCTCTTCTTCTTCTTCTTCTTCTACCTCCTAGGGTGTCTGTTGTGGGGAGGGGAAGGGAAAGGAGTTTGTAAGCCCCTCTGAGACTCCTTTGGGTAGTGAAGGGTGGGGTATAAATCCAATCTCCTCTTCTTCTTCTTTTACCTCACAGGGTGCCTGCTGTGGGGTGGGGAAGGGAAAGGAGTTTGTAAGCCGCTCTGAGACTCCTTTGGGTAGTGAAGGGCGGGGTATAAATCCAGTCTCTTCTTCTTCTTCTTTTACCTCACAGGGTATCGGTTGTGGGGAGGGGAAGGGAAAGGGGTTTGTAAGCAGCTCTGAGACTCCCTTGGGTAGTGAAGGGCGGGGTATAAATCCAATCTCTTCTTCTTCTTCTCTTCTATATATGTTTTATATCACTCCTCTGTGAATTTTTACACCATCTTCAATTTTATAGTAACTGTTTTTCCAATTTTTTGTATTTATTGTTGTTTTTTAGAAGGTTTTAAATTATATATTTATAAAGCTCTGAGCCAGTTCCAGGGAGAGACGGGTTATAAATCAAATAAAATTAAAATAAATAAATAAAAATAAGGCCTCGCCCACTTACAGGAAGTTGGGTAGTCTTTTTTAAAAGCCCAGCCTGCTCCTCTGTAGAGATGTAAAATTTCCGGAAAGTTTAAAAAAAAAAATATGAAAATTTTCAGAAAAATTGGAAAAAATGCTACATTAGCACTTCTTTTTTCTTTTCCAGATTGAAAGTCATTCTGTTACTTTAGGAACATAAAATATAACTGTGGACATTTTTACTTGGCATGAAATGATCACAACTAGCATATTAAAAATATAGTGTATCCAGACAATTATTACAAAAAGAATACCCGCCCACATGCAAAAACAAAACTGAAACCTTTTTCTTTTTTTGTGACAACAGCACCTCCTAAAGGAAGAAATACATCTTGTTCTTGCATTGGAGAGTTCAGTTTGTAACCTAGGACTTGCTTGTCCTCACTGCACAGAAATTAGATCAATCTGGTACCATACATATTTTTTAGAAATTATTTGGAAAATATTTGAACACCTTGTCTTAAAATATTTTATTCATCATGTTAAAATAAAACATTCCAGAATCATTTTTTTATTTATTTTATTTTTTCAATTTTTCGTAAAAACTCAAAAAAGGCTTCAGGAAAAAACCGGTACCCGAGGGGGGGGGGGGTTGGGGGTGTTTTCCCCTCGATTTTTTCGGTTTTTTTCCCAGGCCTTCACATCTCTACTCCTCTGTCCGTGCAGTTCTGTTTTGTTCCGTGTGCCACTCAGCTCTCGGAGAAATATCCTGAGTCCGGCCCTCCTCTTGTCTTCCAGAAGAAGACTGCCTGTCCCAGGGCCACCAGAGTGACGGGCAGGTCTGTCGGAAGGACGGCTGCCCGGAAACGCCTCGCCGCGATCAAGGCGATGATGAAGAACAAGGCGAGGCAAGAGGGGGCGGCAGCCGAACCAGCAGGCCAGGAAACTCCACAGAAAGAAGAGGAGCCGGTCACCTTTGACGGAGGGTTCTTCCGGGTCGAATCTCCTGCCAGACTTCTCCTAGGTCAGTGCGGTTTCCTTTGCACGGGATCTGTAGGTGAGAGAAGCGGCTCTGTCTCAAAGACCTCCCCGGGATACACTAATTTTTTTTGGGGGGGAGGCCTTTGTGCCCCAAGTTCTGGAAAAAGCCCAGCCTCAACCAGTGGACACGTTGGCATTGTAGCAGACCTCACGTTGAGTTTTGCACTTCCTCCCACCTCATTCTGCAGATTTATTTCCCCCAAAAAAACTTTTAATAACTGATTCAACCATAACGTATCAATAACTGATTCAACCATAACATATCACCAGCAACATAACATAATTACATCTTATAGGCCTATACATACACACAGGGCATTTTTTGTAGGAAAAGCCCAGCAGGAACTCATTAGCATAATTGGCCACACCCAACAGCAGGACTTCATTAGCATATTAGGCCACACCCTGACAGCACCGCTCATTAGCATATTAGGCCGCACCCCCATGTTACCCGAAGTGTGGTTATCCAGCCACACCCACCTTTTTATTCTTATTCTGTTTACCTTGTTTGTTGTCAAAACCCAGGGCCTTTTTTGTAGCAGGAACTCCTTTGCATGTTAGGCCACACACCCCTAATGTAGCCAATCCTAATGAGTTTCTGCAGTTGGGTGTGGCCTATTATGCTAATGAGTCCCTGCTGGGCGTGACCAACTCGGGACCCAGCCGGAACTCCGTTCCTGTGCGTTCCTGCCCAAAAATAGCCCTGCATACACAGACTAAAACCTAGTTTTGCATTACATATCTCAGGAACAGACCAAAAACAAGATAAACTCCAGATATTTTGGAGATATTTTACATTCCACAGAGGGATTGTTATTTACACAATCTATAAAAGGATACCACTTTCCCACAAAATTATTTTTATAACCGGGGGTCTCCGTCAACAATATTTGTGTAACTATTTTATCCCGAATAACTGTATCCCGCGCTTTCTTGGAACCACACTTCAAGTGAGGGTATTTTCCTAGATTTCCATACTTGGTCCATCTTTATCCTCACAACAGCCCTGTGAGGAAGGTTAGGCTGAGAGAGTGTGACTGGCCCACGGTCATAGAATCACAGGTTTGGACGGGAGGCCCAGGGTCATCTAGTCCAACCCCCCCTGCACAATGCAGGGAATTCTCAAATGCCTCCCCCCACCCACAGCCCCAGCGACTCTCGCTGCATGTCCAGATGGTTGCCCCCCTCCCCTGGAAAAAGCACAACACCTCCAGGATCTCCAGCCAGACTGGCCTGGAGAATAATGGCTTCCTGACCCCAGAGTGGCGATTGCCATTTCCCTGGGTGTGTAAGAAAGGGCCATGAGAACTAAGCATTGAGGCAACCCTTCCTGCCCTCCCTTCTCGTGATCTGCCTCAGTTCACAGAATCTGCCTTGCTGTCAGATGGCCGTCTAGCCCTCTAGGTCATAAGAGAACATGAGAACATAAGAGACGCCAATGCTGGATCAGGCCAGTGGCCCATCCAATCCAACACTGTCACACAGTGGCCAAAAATACCAGGGGCCATCAGGAGGTCCACCAGTGGGGCCGGGACATTAGAAGCCCTCCCACTGTTAACCCCCCTAAGCACCAAGAAGACAGAGCATCACTTGCCCCAGAGCCCCTATCTATACCTTGTGGCTAATAGCCACTGATGGACCTCTGCTCCATATGCTTATCTAATTCCCTTTTGAAGCCGTCCATGCTTGTAGCACCCACCACTTCCTGTGGCAGTGAATTCCAAGTGTTAATCACTCTTTGGGTGAAGAATTTTTTTGTTTCTCCAAGCTAAAGAGCCCTAAGCGCTTTAACCTTTCCTCATAGGGAAAGTGTTCCAACCCTTTTATCATTCGAGTTGCCCTTTTCTGCACTTTTTCTAAAGCTATAATATCCTTTTCAAGGTGTGGTGACCAGAACTGCACACAGTATTCCAAATGAGGTCGCACCATTGATTTATATAGGGGCATTATGATATTGGCTGATCCATTATTGCAGTCATCCATGAGCTTACACGACACAAGTGTGGATTTTAACCTGGGTGTCCCAGATACTAGTCTGACACTCTTCTTCTTTCTTTTTCTTTTTGTTATAAACATTTTATGAAAGTCTTTGAAGAAAACAATACATATTTTTGTAGGTTAGAAAACAGAGAAACATGAACATCCAAAATATTTTCAATGTTAATACATAATAATAATGCCGATACAGTAACAAATATTATGTGTATAGTCTATAAACGTTGTCTTAGACTGTGAGATATTGTAACCATATACTATACGAGTGTCGCTTTGCATTAGGGTACACCTCCTTAACAATGCTTCAAGTCATAAAAATAAAAATAGAAAGGAAAAAAGAAAAAGAGGGGGGGGGATTATATTTCAAATCCACTTATGAAATTGAGACCAATCAGGTGATATAAACTGTTGTTGTGATAAATAATCCAGAACTGGGAACCATTTTCCAGTGAATGATCTATGTAGTGACGAGTGAGCATTTGAGTGTATTTGAACGGAGACAGAATCCATAAGGAAATGAGACCATAATCTCCTATACCATACCTCGATGTTTGGTGGCTTTGTGTCTTTCCAGTAAGATGCTATAGCAGTCTTGGCAGCATCCAGCATGACATCAGCAGTGGATTTGTGTGGACTCCCCTAGATCTTTAGGCCAAGAGTTTAAAACTAATATTTCCGGGTGAAAACGGTACATTGATTGAAGTAATTTTGTTAATTATTGATATCACCTCCATCCAAAAGTGTTTAATCTTTTCACATCTCCACCAACAATGAGCAAAATTTCCGACACTCTTAACCACTACGCCACATTGGCTCATTGTTTAGAATGGGTCGGGAGCAGTGTTCCCTCTAAGCTGAGTTAGTGTGAGGTAGCTCAGAGTTTTTTAGACCTCCAGCTCACACATTTTTGTCTCAGCTCAGGAAGGAGGGCTCCAGAGCAAACTAATTGATGCAGCAGCCAAATCGCTCGCTCCCAACTTTAATGCCAGTTGCTCACAAAGTAGAATTTTTGCTCACAAGAATCCACAGCTTAGAGGGAACATTTGGTTGGGAGGAGGCCTGTCAACGTTTTGTCTCCCAGATAAGTACCTACAGCCGACCTTCCATTTCCACTGGCTTTGAGGAGCTTCTTTGTTTTGCGACAGAGTTAGGAAGCATTCAGATTTCTCTTTGATGCAAATATCACACGGGCAGAATACAAAATGCCGACGTTCTCTCTTTTCTCCCCTCCCCCCCCCCATTCAAGGCCAAACTCCCAAATCGGCCACCAGGTCTTCCCGGCGGTCTTCCAGACGGGCTACGCCAAGATCCGCCAGCCGAGCCTTTCTTCGGAGCTGTGTGGACACTTCAGTCGCACGACTGGGCACGCCGGCAGCCTACAGAAGCCACCCTCCTTTGCCCAACCCGGATGCATTTGCAGGCCTTTCGCGAACGGATCTCAGTCACATTTTTGATCAAAGGTACGTGGCTGCCTAGAGATGTGAAGGCCCGGAAAAACCCTGGGAAAATTCAGGAAAAAACCGTCCATCCGTCCC
>NW_015166465.1:126916-129514 GCF_001447785.1 Gekko japonicus | reverse complement strand
TCCCCCCCCCCCCAATTTTCCCGAAAATTTCTGTTTCCCCCCTTTTAAAAAACGGGGGGGGGGAATGGATTTCCCCCCCCTGAACTTCAAAATTTCCAAAAATTTTACATCTCTAGGCTGGACTGGACTTGGGCTGGCTCAGCTGCTGCAGAAATGACCATCGGTGCCAGGAAGAGTCCTGAGAAGTTGGTCAGATACCGGTTTAGGTATCGGCTTGCTGGATAAGACCAAGCTCTGTCGAATCCAGCATTCTGTGGAACTGTGGAATAGCCAGGGATTGATGTGCTGGTACAGGTGGGCATTCCCTCCTGTTTGGCCCCAGTACCTGTTGTGCAGAGGCAGTTTTACCGGCCATATTTAAGGCTGTTCCACCTGGACTTTGGCTAAATCCAGACTGGCGCAGAGAGGTTGTGGGGCGGCCCGGAGCTGATGCCCGAGCAACATTTTGATGCAGTAGAACAGAGCAGGAGTCCAGTAGCACCCTAGAGACGAACAAAATTTGTGGCAGGGGATGAGCTGTCGGGAGTCACGGCTCACTTCTTTAGATACAGCTGGAATGGCCCAGTCTAGCATCCTGCCTCACACAGTGGCCAACCAGTTCCCCTGGAGGGCCAGCAACAGGGCAGAGAGGCCGAGGCCCTCATTAGAACCTCAGAAGAGCCCTGCTGGATCAGACCAGTGAGGGTCCCTCTAGTCCAGCATCCTACCTCACACCGTGGCCAACCAGTTCCTCTGGAGGGCCAACAACAGGGCAGAGAGGCCGAGGCCTTCATTAGAACCTCAGAAGAGCCCTGCTGGATCAGACCCGGGGTCCATCCAGGCCATCATCCCGTCTCTCACAGTGGCCAACCAGTTCCTCTGGAGGGCCAACAACAGGGCAGAGAGGCCGAGGCCTTCATTAGAACCTCAGAAGAGCCCTGCTGGATCTCAGACCAGTGGCCCATCTAGCCCAGCCTCCTGTCTCACACAGTGGCCAACCAGTTCCTCTGGAGGACCAACAACAGGACATAGCGGCGGAGGCCTTCATTAGAACACAAGAAGAGCCCTGCTGGATCAGACCAGTGGTCCATCTGGTCCAGCATCCTGCCTCACACAGTGGCCAGACATTTCCTCTGGAGGGCCAATAACCAGACCAAGAGGTCGAGGCCTTCATTAGAACATTAGAGGAGCCCTGCTGGGTCAGACCGATAGTCCATCTGTTCCAGCCTCCTGTCTCACACAGCGGCCAACCAGTTCCTCTGGAGATCCAACAACGGGGCATAGAGGCTGAGGCCTCCCCCTGATGTTGCCTCCTGGCTCTGGGATTCAGAGGTTGACTGCCTCTGAACGTGGAGGTTCCCCTCAGCCACCATGGCCAGTAGCCACTGATAGACTTATCCTCCGTCCGGTCTTCCAGATCTTAGTGCAGTATACTAACCACTCTAGCGGGCTTGATTTTCGGTATCAGGATGAGTTTCTTGAACAAGAGCTAAATCTATTTTATTGGCCAGTAAGATTAGCGACAAGTATTGGCATTTAGACTCACAGATACCCTCAACATTCACTTGGCAGATTCGGATGCCGTCTCCCATACCCCTTGTCAAGTAGCCCTGAGAAGGACTGTTTGATTGGTTGATCGTTTCTGTGTGTGTGTGGTGTAGCCAGGAGACCCTATGGTTGTCTGGCAGCCACAAGTTCTAGCTCTCTAGCGTTATCCACAGTGCACCCCAAGGAGGCGAGCTAGAATTGCACCCCAGACAAAGATCCCAACACCCACCAATAAGATCTGCACAAATCCTGCAGACAGGGCTCTTTTTGTAGCAGGAACTCCTTTGCATATTAAGTGACACACCCCCTAATGTAGCCAATCCTCCAAGAGCTTACAGTAGCTTCTGTAAGAAGAGCTCTGTAAGCTCTTGGAGGATTGGCTACATTAGGGGGTGTGGCCTAATATGCAAATGAGTTCCTGCTTCAGCCTAGGGAATAAATGGCTGCAGACGGGCGGTCAGTTTCACCCGATGGCCATAACCTGATAAGCACCAACGAGAGGCCCGCAGGATTTGACTCGCCACATAAAGTGTGGAAGACAGCTAGTAGAATACAAACAGGCTTTGGCAGTTGTGCAGACCTGTTGTTTAAAGGGCAAAATGCCAGGACCCGAATGCGACTGTGGTGCAGCCCGCCAAACTATTTTCCGACTGTCACAGGAATGTGAGCATCATGCTTTCCAGGGTGATGTGCCAGAGCTCTTTGAACTCTCCCCCGCGGCAATTGAGTGGATGGAAAGTTTAGATATTAGTATTGGGGGCGGGGGGGGGGCGTTTCCCAATTGGTCTGCATACCCCATGTATCAACTTGGTTACGTATTTTATATTATTATATAATTATTATATAATATTATGAGAGCCAGTTTGGTGTAGTGGTTAAGTGTGTGTACTCTAATCTGGGAGAACCAGGTTCGATTCCCCACTCCTCCACTTGCAGCTGCTGGATGACCTTGGGCAAGCCGTAGTTCTGGCAGAGCTGTTCTCTCAAGGACAGTCCTCGAAAGAGCTCTCTCAGCCCCACCTACCTCACAGGGTGTCTGTCGTGGGGAGAGGAAGGGAAGGAGATTGTAAG
>NW_015166465.1:75167-126831 GCF_001447785.1 Gekko japonicus | reverse complement strand
TCCTTCCTTCCTTCCTTCCTTCCTTCCTTCCTTCCTTCCTTCCTTCCTTCCTTCCTTCCTTCCTATGAGTAACTCTTCCTTAACGATAAATAAATAAATACTAACCAGTAATCCACAGAGCTCTCCTGTTAGTTCATCCGCCGTCTTGGACGCTGACCATTACAGGGGAGGGTTTAAGTACTCTGATGTGGCATCCCAGCCACCAGTCCAAGAGAAACGCTGCGGAAGATATGAGAGAGAGAGAGAGAGAGAGAGAGAGAGAGAGAGAGGCTGTCTACAAAACTGCACACACGCTCTCCTTGTTTTGTTTTGCAGTGACACGCAAGCCGCAGAAGGATCCAGTGCCGCAGTAGACGGCGCGGCAGAAGAGGCGGGCGTAAGTTGGCGTCATCTTACAGTTGGCCGTTCTCAAGAGGAAGCAAAATCTTCCTTCTCTTTTTAATGCTGCTGGTGGCCGGGTAAACATTTCTTCCATGGGGTGGCGGTTGGTGATCCTGAAGTTTGTTACCGATGTCTCTGATACAGATGACCCAGCCCCCGTTCTCACCCTCACAGTCCGCAAAAACCCGTCTCTTCTCAATCCGCAGGAAACACAAACGGCCTCCTCCGACAGCGCCTCTCGCTCTAGTGAGACGGACAACTCGGATCCCGTCGATTCCCGGGAGGCAGAAAGCCCTGACACTGAGACGAACGAGTCCGATATCGCGGAAGATGTTCAGCAGACCGTGGTGGATCTGGGCGTGGCGTGTACTCCCGACAAGGATGTCCGGGGGACAGAAAGTCTTGACGCGGAGAAGAACGAGTCCAATATCACAGAAGAGGCTCAGCAGACCACGATGGATCTGGGAGGAGAAGGTGTGATGTGCAGCCCTGAAAAGGATATCCGGGGGCCACAAAGTCCTGACACTGAAAAGAACAGGTCTGATATGGCAGAAGAGGTTCAGCAAACCACAATGGATCTGGGAGACGAGGGTTCGTTGTGCAGTCCTGAGAAGGACTTCGGGGGAACAGAAAGCCCTAACGCTGAAAAGAACGAGTCTGATATGGCAGAAGAGGTTCAGCAAACCACAATGGATCTGGGAGACGAGGGTTTGTTGTGCAGTCCCGAGAAGGATTTCCGGGGAACAGAAAGTCCTAATGCTGAAACGAACGAGTCTATTATCGCAGAAGAGATTCAGCGGACCACGATGGATCTGGGAGACGAGGGTTCGTTGTGCAGTCCCGAGAAGGATGTCTGGGGAGCAGAAAGTCCTGATGCTGGAAAGCACAAGTCCGATATGGCAGAAGAGGTTCAGCAGACCACGATGGATCTGGGAGACGAGGGTTCATTGTGCAGTCCTGAGAAGGACGCCCTGTTCGAAGGGGCTTCCTTTCAGGGTGAAGAACACCACACCCCAGCCCGGCAAACAGGTAGACTTGCCCATGATGCTTTACATCGGGGTCAGTGTTCCCTCTAAGCTGAGTGTGAGCTAGCTCACAGTTCTTTAGCCTCCAGCTCACACATTTTTGTCTTAGCTCAGGAAGGGCTGTTCTGATTGCTGGGATAAGTTTAAACAAATAATGATTTATTTATAGAAGAAAAAATAGGTTTCTGGGTATTTTGAACTGTTGCTGAAGAAAGGAAGTTGTAAATATAACTGGCAAAGCTTGGTGTCACATACAGTCTCTCAAACTCCACAACTCCACTCTGACAGGCTTAGACACTCAGTCTAATCTCTCTCTCTCTCATATATATATATATATATAGCCACACAGGCTAAACTCTTTGTCTTATTCATACAGAATAGACTCAGACTCCCATAGTCACACAGACTACGCTCTCTCTTCAACCTTCACACACAGAATCTCCTCATAGACACCCCTCCCCCCACACTCTCAGTCATCAGCCAGTCACATCACACTTGTCTCCCTCTCCTTACATTATTGCAGTCACACTAAAGATTTAAAAAAACACACACACCAAAACAAGAAATCATTACAGTGGCTTTGAAACTTGGTTTTTATTATTGTTGTATTTGTATCGTAACCCGCCTTGAGAGCGCACCATAAGGTAGAAGGGGCAGCCAGTAAATGTTTTGAGTAAATCAGCCATTGAGATCGTCCTCAGAGGCCCTTTTTTTGTGCCCTGGGAGGTGCGACGTCCGACTCCACAGTTCCCTTCCCATGATCAGCAGCACTTTCCCCGGCACGAAATGTCCCTGACTCAAGAGGCTCGACCCTCTTGCATCAGGAGGAAGGCTCTTTAGGACAGGCACTGCTAGCCACTGATTGCAGATGAGGTCCTCAGAATCCAGCCCAAGGTCTTCTCTGTGGTGGCACCACACCCGTGGCCCATCCACAGACAGACTCGGCCGCAATCTTCCTTGGCTAGTGTATGGATGCAGTTCATATATATGGACGCGGTTCGAAATAGCACTAATCCCCACGGAAACCTGATCTTGTTTTCCAGGCCCACTCCTCGATGACTCCTCCTGCAGCAGCGGGACCCCAGTGGGCAAGGTGAGTTGGTTTGGAAGAGCCTGATTGGGTGTGGGATTGTCTGGGCGACGGGGAGACTCCTCCAGTTGCGTCGAATAATTTGATCCCCCTGCTGTTGCACTTGGAAAAAGGAGTGGGGAAGTCATCTGGAACCAAATAGTGATTTCTACGCCCTTGGCAAGTCAGGGATCAGTCCCTGGTTGACTAAGGTGATCCAGATCCAGCACGGCTTTGGTGTCGTGGTTAAGTCTGGTGCAGTGGTTAAGTGCGCGGACTCTAATCTGGGAGAGCCAGGTTTGATTCCCCGCTCCTCCACTTGCACCTGGCTGGGTGACCTTGGGCAAGCCATAGTTCTGATAAGAGCTGTTCCTGAAAAAGAGCAGTTTGTGTTAAGAGCTCTCTCAGCCCCACCGACCTCACGGGGTGTCTGTTGTGGGGAGGGGAAGGGAAAGGAATTTGTAAGCCGCTCCGAGACTCCTTTGGGTAGTGAAGGGCAGGGTATAAATCCAATATCTTATGTTCTTAAGTCGAATTTTGTACAGCATGGCTCGCTTCCAAGGTGTGGAAGCTTTGAATTAAAAAAATGGTTGGCCTCCGACCGCTCCAATCCCCACAGCCTGAAGCTTTCCTGCAGCCCGGGCTCCTCCCACCGACAGGGCGACGCCCTTTTCCTCCGCATTCTTTACAGGGGCATAAAAAGACAACAATAAATTAACAGTCCGATGGCGGTAGAACTGCCACAGTATACCGCTACCTGGGAGGGGGGCAGGAGGAGTGGGAGCGCCAGCCAGATGGAGAACGGTCGCTGTCCTCAACCAAACACCTGGCGGAACATCTCTGCCTTATGGGCCCTGCGGAACTGCATCGAGTCCCTCGGGCGCGGGGATATCACTCGGCAGAGAGTTCCGCCAGGCTGGGGGCAGGGCCGGAAAACGCCCCGGCCCTGGTCGAGAACAGCTGGATGTCTCCCGCGCCTGGGACCACCCGCAGGTTCTTTTCAAGCCCAGCGTAACGCCCAGGAGCGGCGGTCCCGAAGATAACGTGGATCCCTGACCATTCAGGGCCTTAAAGGTTAATACCATAACTGTCAACTCCAGCCTTTTTCTGGGCCCGATTGCCATGGTGAAGTGGGGTGTGTGTGAAGAATGTATACTTTTGTTTGGTGTAGTGGTTTGGTGTGGTGGTTAAGTGAGCGGACTCTAAGCTGGGAGAACCGGGTTTGATTCCCCACTCCTCCGCTTGCACCTGGCTGGATTGCCTTGGGCAAGCCATAGTTCTGATAAGAGCTGTCCTTGAAAAAGAGCAGTTTCTGTCGGAGCTCTCTCAGCCCCACCCACCTCACAGGGTGTCTGTTGTGGGGAGGGGAAGGGAAAGGAGTTTGTAAGCCGCTCTGAGACTCCTTTGGGTAGTGAAAGGCAGGGTATAAATCCAATCTCTTTTTCTTCTTCGTCTTCTTTCTGCTCTGCTGTTATCTTCCTTAGCTCAGACACATAACCTCAAGCCCCTGTCATGACTGGTATCCTCTTTCCCCTGGGAACTATAGGCTGTTACTTAGGTGGGCCTTTAGCTTAGGCGTGATTGGCCCCGGGGGCCATTAGGGTCCTGCTTGATTTAGGTATAATTGCTTGCTTTGCGCACTTCCCCCCAGTTCTAACACAGAAATGTTAAGAGCCTGGATCCTATCAATGTCTCAATAAACGTTTTATTCCTTTGAATGACTGGTGTTGGGAACTGATTTCTTCAGGGATCTGACAATAACCTTGAACCTGATCATGTACTCCACCAGAAGCCATATGCTTTGGGGGACCTGGCCGGTTTTACCGGCAGGTTAGTAAGACCCGGCAAATGAGCAACGTCCTACTCTACAGGGCAGAGCCTGTTGCTGCCCCAAAGGGTTTTGCCTCCCCCCCCCAAAAAAAAATTCCATTTCATTAGCAAATTATGCTTAGATCATCTAGTTATTTGCTAACCTGATTCATCTCCCACCTTTCTCTCAATGGGAACTCAAAGCGGCTTACAGCATTCTCCTCTTCTGCGTTTTATCCTCACAACGACCCTGTGAGGAAGACTAGGCTGAGAGAGCGTGGCCGGCCCCGGCCTCCATGGCAAAGTGGGGATTTGAACCCAGCGTCTCTCTGATCCTGATCCGACACTTTAACCGCTACACCGCACGCCTAGGGGAAAGAAGATCTTGGGCAGGGGTGGCCAAACTTGCTTAACGTAAGAGCCACATATAATAAACATCGGAAGTTTGAGAGCCGCAAGACATGAACAGATATTACACGTTTTCATTTGGGAAAACGTGCAGCTTTGCTTTTTATGAACCTTAAATGAGACTGCCAAAAATAAGAACCCAAAGGGGGTAAAAGCAGATATCGATAATGATATTTATTTGCCCAATGTTTGCTAATATTTAGTTTCCCCAGCCTCCCTGCTGGGAGCCGCACAATACATGTGAAAGAGCCACATGCGGCTCCCGAGCCACACTTTGGCCACCTCTGATCTTGGGCCCTCTCTACCTAATGAGAACGGAACCCGTTGACCGCCAGACGTACCTTCGTGACAACTTATTCGCCACCGAACTATTGGCAAAAAATAGTCCCATCTTGGTGCTTCTGGGCTGCCTTGAGGCCTGGGCGCTTGTCTGTTTTTGTGGCATTTCAGATGGGATCCGGTGCCCATTCGGGGTCTGGCTTTGGGCATCGTGCCCCGCAGCAGTTCACCCGCCTGTCTTCTCACCTGCCCTCCTTTTCTTTTCCCCACAGCCGCACCTGGACTGCAGCCTTTTCTTCACTCCCCTCAAGAACGAAGCTCAGAAATTCGCGGCGGTCGCTCCGGGCAACGACCTGATTGTGTTTTCTCCCCTTCCTTTCCCAGCCGGAGAGAAGTGAGGGGCTTCCTTTCTTTTCCCCTTTCGCACCGTCCGCTTGGGACAGGTACCGGTGCATCTACGCACTGAGTAAACGGGTCTCTCCGCCTTATAAATTCTAGCCGAATTTACTCTGCGGCATTCTAAAGAAGGGGTTTCCACTTAAGCTGTGCCCTGCAGGGTTTAACTGGCTCATGACTGCTGACTGGGTAGGGAGTTGCTCAGATGACGACCTTCTGCAACAGGAGAGACTGTTGCTGAGACGCCAGGCATCTAAATGTGAGTGCCTAGTTAGTTCCCAGCTGTTTGAACGGGCCAGAGTTAACTGTGATATTTCAGGCCCTGTAAGCCTCTTAATAATTATTCAGAGGTTTGACTTGCCTTCAAAAAAAATGTGTGCGCTCATAAAACCAGAATGCTTTTATAGAGTTCTCTCCCCCCCCCCCTTTGGCATACTTCAAAAGCATTATTAAAGTTACGTTAACCCGCTCGGTCCCCTGGCGTGTGTTTCTTCGCTGTCCGAGTCCCTTCTCGATGCCACGTCTCTTCTTTATTTCCTTACCCGTCTTCTTCCTTCGCCAACAACGCCGGCTTGTTTTGTTTTCGTTTGGGTTGGATCCAGAGGTCATTTCGCGGGGGATCGCAGTTCCCCCGGGTGAGGTACGGGGGGCGGGGCACATGACGAAGCCCCGCCCCCTGCTTCCAGCCCTCATTCAGCCAGGAGGAGGCAGGAGAAGAGAGAGGGTAAGTTGCTTCCTCCCTGCCTCTCCCCACCCCTGCCTACCTAGGGCCAGGGAGGGCCTTCGCGGGGCTTCCTTGCACTCCCGCCGGCCTTGCAGGTCCACCGCCGGGCCCCTCATGGGCGGCGGCCGGGACCGTTGGGGGCGGGGTGTGTGGCCTTATGACACACTTCCAGTGATGTCAGGGGGTGTGGCATATGCTAATGAGTTATGCTAATAAGTTCCCCTAGCTCTTTTTCTACGAAATGACCGTTGGTTGGATCCCACCAGCTTTTTCTACCGGTGAAAAAGGGGAGGGGGAGGGAGGGGGATCCTCTTTGGTCATCCGAAAGCCCAGACTGGGGGATCTTGGGACCTAGACGGCTGTACTACTACAGCAGGGAAGGAGAGGGAGACTGAACGGAAAAGCCGTCTGGATCCTATTTATTAAAAACTAGCGTTGCCAGGTCCGACCTGGCTGCAGGCGGGGGGCTCCAGGCTGCTGGTCGGGGTTTTCCAGTGCACGCACACAGTGATGATGTCATCTGGAAGGGACGCATTCGCGCTAGGCACGTGGTTGGGGCATACTCTAGCAATCGGCCTAAAAACTCTATGGTGCCATAGAGTTTTTGGGGCAATTGCTTTTGTGTGTGTGTGTGTCTGTCCCCGGCGATGTGATCTTGGCACTTTGGGGGCGGCTAGATCTGGGCTGGCAGATCGGGGGGCCCTAAAGTGGGCAACCCCCCCCCCCGGGGGGGGACACCTGGCAACCCTGTTTAAAGCATTTATTCGCTGCCTTAGAATGTAAATAAAAAAAGGGTTGTTTAAAAAAACTAAGACACCCAAAAAAGTCCTAATTGGAAATCTGAAGACTGTCAATAAATAAGACAGTAAGCCTGGCCCCACGGCTGGACCTCCTGATGGCCCCCTGGTATCTTTGGCCACTGTGTGACACAAGAGTGTTGGACTGGGTGGGCCACTGGTCTGATCCAACACTGGCTTCTCTTATGTTCCTATGTCTGGGTCAGTGATCCTCTGTGTTCTTAATGCTTGGGGGGCGACTGTGGGAGGGCTTCTGGAGTCCTGGCCCCACTGGTGGACCTCCTGATGGCCCCTGGTATCTTTGGCCACTGTGTGACCCAGAGTGTTGGACTGGGTGGGCCCCTGGCCTGATCCAACACTGGCTTCTCTGGTGTTCTTACGTTCTTATTCAAATCAAGTCCTACATAAAATGGTCTTCAGCTGCCCCCGGGGAGGCTGTTCCATAATTGCAGGGGTGAAAAACACCCAGTAAAAAATCAGTAAAAGCCGTTTTTTCCATCTTGGTCATTAATTTGTCAGGTTCTTTTTTAAAAAAAAGGTCAGTAAAGTCAGCATTTCTTGGTTTTCGTGAATGCAATTTGTGGTGGTGGTGTGTTGTTTTCACTGCTGCGTTCTGGGGGAAACGTAATTGTGACCAGGCACCTCCCGACTTTTTTTGTGGGTTCTGTAACAGCTGAAGATATTTACAGTAAACTGGATGACGCTTTGGGTTTGGCACGACTTCCTACGTGAAAACTGCTAATCCTAAGTAACTGTGGGCGAAATGCCAGCAAGGCTGCCACCAAACTCACGAACGGTTATCTCATTTCGACAGTGAGACAGCCTGTGGTAGACACTGGCCCTTGTAACATTCATGTAGTCCAGTGGTGGCGAACCTATGGCACACGTGCCAGAGGTGGCACTCAGAGCCCTCTCAGTGGGCACGTGTACCATCGCCCCAGCCAGGCCCAGACCATCATTAAAGTGTCGAATTCTCTGCCAAATAATTTTAAGTCAATGAAAGCATTTGGGATTGCTTTCCTTACTATGTTTGGATCATCTTAAGTTAACGTATGAGTTGTTTTCTCTAAAGTAAAACCTCCGTATTCAGGTTAAAATGCCGTGTTGCACTTTGCGATAAATAAGTGGGTTTTGGGTCGCAGTTTGGGCACTCGGTCTCTAAAAGGTCCGCCATCACTGATGTAGTCCATTGTCCATTTTACAGGGAGGCTCGTCTTAAAATGATTACCCCATTAGTCGATAGGACACCTGAGCACATTAACACAAACCAAGCAAGGCTTCACTGCAGAGATTACACATTCAGTCGCTGAGTTTTGCGCATTAGTTCTTAGATTGCGGGAACCACATTTTAAAAGATCTTAAATTCAGATTTCTATTTTTGTATATTATGACTGGGGTTTTTTCTCTCTCCCTCACATATTATGCTTGCTCTGTATGTTGGTCTTAAGTCCGTAATAATAATAAACTAAACATATAGTCCATAATGCTTTCTGTAGGGGCACGGCGGAACTGGGAGACGATGCCTCAAATTTAATTTTTCTCCTTCGTGATTTTTTTTTTGATGGGTGGCCGTCACGATGGGTATGATTTTTAATAGGTTTTGCTGTTTTATTATCTGCAGTGTGTGATTATATTTAAAGGGGACTTTTTTTGCCTTAAATTTTGCACAATAACGAAAACGAAAACATTGTAGCCGTGCTGGAGGCCGTATCAGGCTGGGCGCTGGAACACCCTAGGCTAATTGTGTTGGGTGACTTCAACGTCCATGCTGAGGATGCGACCTCCAGCCGGGCTATGGATCTAGTGTCGTCCATGGCGGCACTGGGACTCTCCCAGTTTGTCTCGGCACCCACGCATCGGGCCGGTCACATGGTTGATTTGAACTTTGTGGCAGATTACGGTGGACCGAATTTCTGCCTTGGCAGTACCATGGTCGGACCACCATGCCCTGAGGGCCCGTCTGAATGTCCTACGCCAACCCTGTTTAGGTGGCGAGCTGATTTTGGCTCGCCCGCGAAGCCAAATGGACCCTATGCGGTTCCAGATGGCTTTGCGGGGTTTGAGGCCCCCTGGTGGTTCGTTGGATGAGCTGGTGGAGGATTGGAATTGCCGACTCTCCTCAGCCATCGACGAGATCACTCCCCGGCGCCCTCTCCGCACTCGAGATAGGCGAGCACCCTGTTATACCCAGGAGTTGCGGCGGCTGAAGCGAGGACGGCTAGAGAGACGGTGGCATCGGGCTTGCGAAGTGTCTAGAACATCCTATAAGACGTTTATCCTATGAGATGGCAGTCAAGGCCGCAAAGAAAGAATTCTATGCGACCTCGATTGCATCTGCTAGCTCACGCCTGGCCCAATTATATAGTGTAATTCGGTCTTTGACAGCTCTTAGGCTGCGAGGCATTTGCGAGCTATTTTGCAGATAAAAGTCTTGGCTCTCCGCCGCGACCTCCCCACCACAATTGAAACAGTCAGGGAACTCAAGGCCCCTTGCACGTCTTTGGTGCCGGGTTTAGTGAGTTTTGACCCACTCAGCCTGGAGGAAGCTGACAGGTTGCTCGTATCGGTGCGCCCAACCACATGCGACCTGGATTCGTGCCCCTCCTGGCTTATTAAAGCGGGCCACGAGGGGTTTCGAGGTGCACTGCGGGAGATTGCCAACAAGTCCCTCGCTGAGGGATAGTTCCCTGGAGCACTTAAGGAAGCAATGGTCTGCCCTCTCTTGAAAAAGCCATCTTTGGACCCGGCCGAATTGGCCAACTATCGGCCGGTTTCCAATTTGCCCTATTTGGGCAAACTTATTGAGAGAGCGGTGGCATCACAGCTACAGGGCTATCTGGATGAGGCTTCCGTCCTCAATCCCTTCCAGTTCGGCTTTCGCCCGGGCCACGGGACGGAGACGGTGCTGGTCACCCTGACGGACGATCTCCGCAGGCATCTGGATCGAGGCGGCGTGGCGGCACTGGTGGTGTTAGATCTGTCGGCTGCGTCTGACACGGTCGACCACCAGTTGCTGGCCCGCCGCCTCGCCGACGTGGGGATTCAGGGGATTGCTCTTCAGTGGTTTGCCTCTTTTCTTCAAGGTCGGGGACAGAGGGTGGCGATTGGGGACCAGCGGTCCCAAAGGCACCACCTTGAGTGTGGGGTGCCCCAGGGAGCCGTGTTGTCCCCTATGTTGTTTAACATCTATATGCGCCCCCTTGCCCAGATTGCCCGGAGGTGTGGGCTTGGGTGTCATCAATATGCCAATGATACCCAGCTCTATCTGATGTTAGGTGGCCAGTCGGACTCTGGTCCCGATGACCTTCATTGGTCGTTGCAAGCTGTGGCTGGTTGGCTCAGACTGAGTAGGTTGAAATTAAACCCGGCAAAGATGGAGGTCCTGGGCCTGAGTCGGACCGGTCTGGGGTTGGGGCTCCCTCTCCTGGCCTTCGACAGGGTGCCGTTGGTGCCTGCGCAGGAGGTTAGGAGTTTGGGGGTGCTCCTGGACTCTTTGTTAACGATGGAGGCCCAAGTGGCAACCACTGCCAGGGCGGTCTTTTACCATCTGCGGCTGGCTCGGCAGTTGGTCCCCTACCTTGACCGTGAAGACCTGGCCACTGTGATCCATGCGAAGGTCACCTCGAGGCTTGGTTACTGTAACGCTCTCTACTTAGGGCTGCCTTTGTCGCAAATCCGGAAACTGCAGCTAGTGCAGAATGCTGCGCCCAGGCTGTTGATGGGCCTCTCTAGGCGAGACCACATCCGGCCGGTGCTGCAAGCGCTGCACTGGCTGCCGATAGCATACCGGATTCGCTTCAAAGTGCTGGTTCGTACCCTTAAAGTCCTAAATGGCCAGGGTCTGGCTTACCTGAAGGACCGCCACTCCCTGTATGTTCCCCCAAGAGCACTACGATCGGGGAGCCTCCATCTCCTGGAAGTTCCAGGCCCCCGAGAGGTTAAGTTTGCCCCTACTAGGGCCAGGGCGTTTTCGGTGGCGGCTCCCACCTGGTGGAATGAGCTCCCGGAGGAGATCCGGGCCCTGCGGGACCTTGTGCAGTTCTGCAGGGCCTGTAAGACGGAGCTCTTCCGCCAGGCTTTTGAGTAGGAGCCGCCGCCACTATCCCACCATCGTGGTCGTGCTCCATCGTCTGCCCCTATCATGGGGGTGCAAGCATCGCCTGGCAGAAGCGCATAGAACAGCGCTGCGGGAGACCACGCTATTGAGAAAGCTGGCCGCCGAGTTGGGTTTTTTCCTATCTTGAGTGACTTACATAGGAAGATCAGAGCACCTTGATTACTGTATGGGTTTTATTGTGGTTTTAAATGTTGTCTATTTTATTGCATCGCCCGCTTACGTGACCACGAACGGAACACAGAACAGTCAACTTTCCTTTGGCTTGACCCCCACATTTATTTATGATTTTTGCCTACAAACTTAATGGGGGGCTGGGAGCTTCCGTAAGACAGCCTGCTTTAACACGCAGACGGAGCACGAAGCCGCGGGGCGCCAGACGTTAGATCATGGTCGGGGTGATGCTGGTGAGGCTGACGTCACCAGCCACGCAGAGCTTGGTGATCTGGTTCAGCTCTCGGATGCGGTGGTTGTACTGCAGCAGGTGGGCATCGTTGACGGCGACCTTCAAGTGATCGGCTTCACACAAGATCTGGATCTGGGGAAAGAGAAAAGGGAATGCCGGCGTTCAATACCAAGAAGCACACACATGATTTCTTTTTTAAATTATTTATATGTGCAGGTGGGCGTGCGCACCTGGAAGTCATGGCGACCTCTGGTGGCTGACCCCTACTGGGGGCCTGGAGGGTATTCAGAGAGGTGGCTGAATACAGCCTGCCCCTGCCTCCGGCCTCTGGTATTCCAAGGAGGTCTCCCCTCCGAAGTACTTGCCAGAGTCGGCCCTGCTTAGCTTCCGAGATCTGACCAGATCGGGCTTGCCTGGGCCATCCAAGTCAGGGCAGAGCACACACAAGATTGTGCAGGGGCAGTGCGCATGGCTTCCACACACAGGAACAGCCCTGTGCAGCTTTCCCCATTGCCAACACAGGGCGGACCTGCCCCTCCCCTGAGCCGAGTCTTTTAAAAAAAATCAATTTCATATGTCATTATACCAACGTAACAACAAATGTAGCGGGTTCTGTTAATTCCCAGCTTTTTTTTTTAAGCTCTCTAGCCCTTCTGTGGCAAAGATCTGCCTTTCCCCTTATATCTCCGCAACAAAAAGGGTTTAGAGACATTTTGAAAAAACAGTAAGGGGGTAATTGCAATCGATACAGCCATATGAAATTGACAAGTTTTCTAAAAGAACAACCCCGTGTGTGTGTCTGTGTGTGTGAGAGAGAGAGAGAGAGTCCCCCTTGGACTGCCGGGAGATCGAATCAGTCAGTCCTAAAAGAAATCAACCCTGACTGTTCCCTAGTGTCAGCTATGGCTGCCATGAGTGGGATGTATATTTCTAATTGCTTTGCATTCCTTCCCATGGGCTTAATTGCATCCGAGCTGTAAGGCGTATCTTTCAAGGTCACTGGAGGAGTTGGTGTGTCTAGGTTTCGTGGGAAGGTTTTTTCTTTCCCAGTTTCGGGGCAGTTAGTGCTTCTGCCAAATTCCCGCGCGCGGGAGCCCATCTAATTGGGTAGCACTTGGGCGGGGGGGGGGAATGCCCTATATCCTATTATGCGCATAGGTAACCCACCATTCCTAACAGTGTTCACGTTACTGCATCAATGGCTTTTCAAATAAAGTAAAAACTTCCTAGAAGCGTGTACTTCATTGTCGTGCTGTGGATCCTGACACCTAGAAGGCCAGAGACTGAAGCTCAAGCTTAAAGGGCCTGGCGTGATGTGGTCCATGGGGTCGCTAAGAGTCGGATCCGACTGTGTGACTGAACAAGTGTGTGTGTTTCGGGGAGGAGAAACGGCCACCGTGAGGACAGGGAAATGGCCGCCATCTCGACTTGGCCATTCCCACAACATCACAGGGAAGTGGATTTTTGAAAGGTCGAAGGGAAGCCGGGGGGAAACCCCAGGAGGTACACGAGTGTGCTGTGATGCTGCAGGGGAAAGAGAACTCTGCTTCCCGACAGCGTTGACCCTGGGACAGGTAAGCGGTGCAGACGTTCTTGGGCAGACCGGCAGAGCAGCAGAGCTAGACTGTTAGGACTTGCAGGAGTCTCCAAAGAGGAGACTGTTCCCAATCCCAACCTAGCCTCTGAAACGGGTCCCCAACGGGGTGCCCACCACCACCACCACCTTTTCAGGGGCCCGCAGAGTGTCTTTAGGAAGTGGGCGGATGTCGCTTTGGCAGCAGCTGCCACCACAGCACAAGGACCTACGCCGTGTGGCTGACATTAAAGCTGTGCCAATCGTTATGTGGCTGGCTCTGCCTCCAGCAGCGGCCATTTTCTAGCAGCCATTTTGTCGCTGTGCCCACCACGCCGTGTCAGTATTCCAAAGGTGCTTGCGGGCTGAAAAAGGTTGGGGACCCCCGCTCTAACATTACTTGTCTTTATGGGCTCAGTATCTTTGCTTTAATGTCTGCTCCAGAATCACACCAAAGATGACTAGTTCAATGAACAACACCCACATATAGAAGCTTTCCCCACTATCGTTAAAGGTGATAAATAGTGAATTACTTTAGGGAGACCGCCAAGGGAGTCCAGGGTTGCTACGCAGAGGCAGGCAGTGGCAAACCACCCCTGTCTCTTCCCTGATCTGGATGGCCCAGGATAGATGGATCTCATCAGATCTCAGAAGCCAAGCAGGGTCGGCCCTGGTTAGTCCTTGGGTGGGAGACCGCCAAGGGAGTCCAGGGTTGCCACGCAGAGACAGGCAGTGGCAAACCACCCCTGTCTCTTCCCTGATCTGGATGGCCCAGGATAGATGGATCTCATCAGATCTCAGAAGCCAAGCAGGGTCGGCCCTGGTTAGTCCTTGGGTGGGAGACCGCCAAGGGAGTCCACGGTTGCCACGCAGAGGCAGGCAGTGGCAAACCACCCCTGAACGTCTCTTGCCTTGACCGAGATGGCGCAGGCTAGCCGAATATCATCGGATTTCGGAAGCAAAGTAGGTTTGGCCCTGGTTAGTGCTTGGATGGGAGACCGCCAAGGGAGTCCAGGGTTGCTACGCAGAGGCAGGCAGTGGCAAACCACCCCTGAACGTCTCTTGCCTTGACCGAGATGGCGCAGGCTAGCCGAATATCATCGGATTTCGGAAGCAAAGCAGATTTGGCCCTGGTTAGTGCTTGGCTGGGAGACCACCGAGGAAGTTCGGTGTTGCTGTGCAGAGGCAGGCAACAGCTAAACCACCGCTAGTCATCTCCTGCCTTGACCTGCATGGCCCAGCCTACCCTGATCTGGTCAGATCTTGGAAGCTATGCTGCATCGACCCTGGTGAGCACTTGGATGGGAGACCACCAAGGAAGTCCAGGGTTGCTACGCAGAGGCATGCGATGGCAAAGCACCTCTGTTGGTCTCATGCCTTGACCTACATAGCCCAGCCTACCCTGATCTGGGAAGCTATCCTGCATCGACCCTGGTGAGCACTTGGATGGGAGACCACCAAGGAAGTCCAGGGTTGCTACGCAGAGGCAGGCGATGGAAAACTACCTCTGAACATCTCTCCCCTTGACACGCATAGACCAGCCTAGCCAAATCTGGTCAGATCTTGGAAGCGAAGCAGGTTTGACCCTGCTCAGTACTGCGATGGGCGACCACCAAGGAAGCCCAGATCAACGCTTTAAAGATACCACGACCGATATTTGAGTTAGTTGACCAACTCTTTTCCCTTTCTTTTTTAATAGACTGGTCAAATTTCCAAACTTAAAAAAGGAAGACAGAGGGTTTTACAGATGTAAAATTAAAAAAAAATGGGTTAAGAGAGTTTTGATTTTTCCAAACTGATATGTCCTACTACTTGGCTTTACAACTAACCTGTTTCTAGTGGCGCGCTCGTCTTGGGAGACGGAACGAGTGGGGTAGGAGATTGTGTGTCAAAGCGAGTTTTGGGAGACGCGGGTTCAGACCACCATTCAGCTCACGGGGGGGGGACTTTGGGCCAGCCGCGCACGACCTTGCCTACCTCACAGGGCTGTTGTGAGGATACAGTGGGGGAGGGAGATGCATGTGCGCCACCCCCAAGTTTCCTGGAGGAAGGACACGGTTTGGGGAAGGGGAAGGAGAAGGTTTTGTTTTCGAAATTACCTTGAAAGGTTTCCCGGCCTCAAAAGGGAACCGGGGGGCCATGCGTTCCTCCTTCCCCCAGTTGTTGTAGAGCATGGTGTTGCACACAATGACTTTCTTGTTGTCCTCGTTGAAGCGGGGGTTGAAGTGGAGGGCGATGTCATTCCCTTTCTTGAAGTCCACCTGAAATCTGGAACGAGCAGCAAGATATTTCTCGTCACCAGCCCGATGTACCAGGAGAGCCAGGCAGCCTCTCGACATTTTTAAAAGCCCAAACGCTATGACGCAAGCAAGGCAAAAACGCTGCCCTGAAGGATCAGTTGGGAAATACCTGGAGACTTTGGGGGGTGGATCCAGGAGACGGCGGGGTTTGGGGACCATCAGCAGGGTAAAATGCTATAGACTCCACCCTCCAAAGCCACAATTTTCTCCGGGAGAACTGACCTCTGTCATTTGGAGATCAATTGTAATAGCGGGAGGGCGGACTCTTAATCTGGGAGAGCCGGGTCTGATTCCCCACTCCTCCGCATGCAGATGCTGGGGTGACCTTGGGTCAGTCACAAGTTCTCTCAGAGCTGTTCTCTCAAGGGCAGTCCTCGAAAGAGCTCTCTCAGCCCCACTGGGAGGGGAAGGGAAAGGAGACTGGAAGACGCTCTGAGGCTCCTTTGGGTAGTGAAGGGCGGGGTAGAAATCCAATCTCTTCTTCTTCTTCAGTGCCACCTGGGGCTTGGCAA
This sequence comes from Gekko japonicus, assembly GCF_001447785.1. Lineage (NCBI taxonomy): Eukaryota > Metazoa > Chordata > Lepidosauria > Squamata > Gekkonidae > Gekko > Gekko japonicus. The sequence continues at coordinate 111,038 of NW_015166465.1, read as the reverse complement.
CCCTATTTCTGTGCCCTGTAGCAGCTTCACCTGGGAAGTAGCCCGGTTGCCACACAGGGCTGCAAACTGCAGCCAGCTGAATTCCCGGTGATTTGGGGGTGGGGCCTGCGGGTGGGAGAGTCCGGCAAGGGGTTTCACCTCGAATCGATGGTATGCCATAGGGTTTGCCCTCTGAAGCGGCCATTTCCTCCCGGGGAACTGATCTCTAGTATGGAGACTGGTTGTAATTCCCGGTGGTCTCCGGAGCCCCAGCTGGAGGTTGGCAACCAACCCTGTCCCCCCCCGAAGATGCCATGCCAATGCGAAGTCCCAACCACCCAAAGTTGTAATATCCACGGAATGTAAAAGCAAGCATCGGATTGGCTCTTGAATTTTCACTTGTCCCTCCTTACAGGGCCGCGGAGAACGAGACAATGCCAAAATTGGGCAAGTATTGCTCAGGGCAAGGGGGGGACTTTGGTAATCAGAGACGTATATTGCAGTGACCAGGGGTCATTTCCTAGAAAAAGAGGTGCAGGAGCTCATTTGCATAGCTCATTTGCATATGCCACACCTCCTGGCAAAGGGCAGGCATGCAAGCATGCCTGGGGTTCCCTGCCTGATCTTCCCAAGACCGGGCAGGGAACCCAGGCATGTTTAAAATGCCTTTCTTTCCCTTCCCCATCTGGGGAAGGGGAAAAAAGGCATTTAAATCCCCCCAGGCAGCTGGGGAGTGGCCCCTGAGCTCCTTACTGCCAGAGCGCTGCTCCGATGTGCTCCGGCAGGAAATGAACCCTGGCAGTGACTAAATTATCTGGAAAGTCTCCAGCCCTAGCATGAGATGTACACATGAAGCTGCCTTCTACTGAATCAGACCCTCGGTCCATCGAGGTCAGTAGTCTCTTGCCGCTCTCCAGGGTCTCAGGCAAAGGTCTTTCCCATCACCTACTGCCTGACTCTTTTAGCTGGAGATGCCAGAGATTGGACCTGTGACTTTCTGCATATAAAGCAGATGCTCTACCACTGAGCCACGGCCCCTCTGAGTAGGTAATTTACTCAAGATGGATTGAGTCAAGTAGAAGAAGAGATCGGATTTATACCCCGCCCTTCCCTACCCAAAGGAGTCTCAGAGCGGCTTACAATATCCTTTCCCTTCCCCTCCCCACAACAGACAGCATGTGAGGTAGGCGGGGCTGAGAGAGCTCTGCCGAGGACTGCCCCCGAGAGAACAGCTCTGAAAGAACTTGTGACTGACCCAAGGTCACACCAACAGCTGCATGTGGAGGAGTGTGGAATCAAACCCAGTTCTCCCAGATTAGAGTCCATGCTTCTAACCACTACACCAAACTGGCTCTCTAGTAGGTGGAGCGATTCAAGGAAGCCGTGGCCCTCAGTTTGCGAGAACCAAGCAAGGCTGCTGAGGATAGGACATTTGGAGGTCATTAATTCGTAGGGTCCCCATAAATCGGAAGCGCTTACAAACGCTTCATTTTCTTCCTGGTGGTTCCGGACTTCTAAAATCCTAATGCGTTGATCATTGAATGTCCCATCCTGTCGATCGTATTGACTCACTCTGCGTAATCTGCCTTGGGTCCCTGAGGAAGGCGGACTACGGTTAATGTAAATAAAATAACTCACTCTCGCCCCAGTATGAACAGTATGCAAAGACATTGCGGAATCCTCCCTCTAAGCCGTGGAGCCTCGTGAGCAAAAACTCTCCTTTGTGAGCGAGCCATCTGGCTGCTGCATCAATTAGTCTGCTCTCTGGAGCACTCCCTTCCTGAGCTACGACAAACGTGTGAGCTGGAGGCTAAAAAAACTGTGAGCTGGCTCACACTCACTCAGCTTAGAGGGAACACTGGCGCCGGGGACTTGTGTGATTATCTCATTAGCCACCAGCAGGTGGTGCCATTGCTTACACGGTCTGCAAAGAATAGGTACCCAGCCATATTGGTCTGAAGCAATAGAATAAAGTTGAGAGTTCAATGGCTTGTCCTTCTTTCAATCTGCTTAAAAATATATATATTCTCGCGATGTTGCACGCTAATTTAACAAGCCGCCTATGTATACAACTATGATATGTAATTCCATTGCATCGTCTGGCGAGGTGTGCACGCGCGGGAAAGCTCACATCTTGAATAAAAACATTGTTGGCCTTAAAGGGGCCCCTGGATTCTAACCTTATTCTACGGCCCGTAAAGAACACTGGTTAAAGGAACTGCAACCTTTTCGAGTACCTTTAAAAGGCTACGGAAGGAGGAGAAGAAGAGAAGAGATTGGATTTATACCCCGCCCTTCACTACCCAAGGAAGTCTCAGAGCGGCTTACAAACTCCTTTCCCTCCCCCTCCCCACAACAGACACCCTGTGAGGTAGAAGAAGAAATGAGATTGGATTTATACCCCACCCTTCACTACCCAAGGGAGTCTCAGAGCGGCTTACAAACTCCTTTCCCTCCCCCTCCCCGCAACAGACACCCTGTGAGGCAGGTGGGGCTGAGAGAACTCTGACAGAAACTGCTCTTTTTTCAAGAACAGCTCTTACCAGAACTACGGCTTGCCCAAGGTCATCCAGCCAGGTGCAAGTGGAGGAGTGGGGAATCAAACCCGGTGCTCCCAGATTAGAGTCCATGCACTTAACCACTACACCAAACAGGAAGGAAGGAAAGACTGGATTTACACCCCGCCCTTCACTACCCAAAGGAGTCTCAGAGCAGCTTACAAACTCCTTTCCCTCCCCCTCCCCACAACAGACACCCTGTGAGGCAGGTGGGGCTGGGAGAGCTCTGACAGAAACTGCTCTTTTTCAAGAACAGCTCTGAAACAACTATGGCTTGCCCAAGGTCATCCAGCAGCTGCAAGTGGAGGATTGGGGAATCAAACCCGGTTCTCCCAGATTAGAGTCCACGCACTTAACCGCTACACCAAACCAGCTCTCAGGGACCAGAGTGGAACGGTGCTGGCTGTCTGCCATGAGCACATCCTTTCATTTATCCAACTCATTCCTTGACTTTCCCAGGGCAGCTCTCGGCACCAACACCTGCCAGCATCCACTTGCTACTGGGAATGGGGAAGAAAATATTCTGCAATGGCAGAAAGATTGCGAGACAATGATCCAGATTCCTTATCCCACCACGATTGCCATCGCCTCTTACAGGAACCACCTGATAAGGCTCCTTCTTTGCATCCTTACCTATTTGGCCTTTGGTTCACCGTCCCGACGATGGTTATTAACAAGCGAGGTACTAGCCCTGAGTGCAGAGGGACCTCACAGGGGACTTTCTGCAAAAAACAAAACAGATTTTATTTATTTCCATGCAAAAGAGCAGTCTCGAACCATATGGCTGACGATGTCGACTCACATGTTGCTTCCTTGATCATTAAAATAATTTCCGTTCTAACTCCTGAGACGGATGTAATTAACAATTAAAATCACACAAGATGGGACCTACGAGCGACTCGCGGGGAAAGGGGAATCCCACCCATGCTAGTCCCTGCTTCTTCCTGCTGCTTCCTTCCCCCAAGCTGCCTTTCTCCCGGCCCTCCCGCAACATCCTCCACATGCAATCTTCCTCCCCTCCTGCCTTTACCAATACCTGCCACCTTCCTTCCCTCCTGCCTTCCTTCTGCCAATTTACTTCCCTCCTGCCCCTACCATCACCACTTGCTCACTTGCGTTTCTATACCACCTCCTTGTCTTCCTTCCTTGCTACTCTTCCATCACTGCTGCCTTGCTTGCCACCCACTCAAAACTACTGCCTGCCTGCCTTGCCCTCCTCCTGGTGCCTGTCTCACCCTCTCCTCTGCTTCCACCACCTGATTATGGAGTTGCTAAGCAACAGTCCAAACAGTGGCCGAGATCTCATAACAGAGCGTCATCGTTTTCTCTCTCTCCCTGTCAAATTTCCGTCTCCTTCTCATTTTCAGATCTTTCTGCAAATCTGGGGGGGGGGGGGGCCCTCACCCAGATGTGCTGAAAAATCCCCTCTCTGTACATAGCCCCATGGTGTGGCTTTTGGGATCTGCACGCCAGGGCCACATCAAAAGTTAGAACATGAGAACATAGGAGAAACCATGTAGGAGAACATAGGAGAGACAGTGTGTGGCTGCAATAAAGAAGGCCAATGCTATGCTGGGGATTATTAGGAAGGGTACTGAAAACAGATCAGCCAATATCATAATGCCGCTATATAAATCAATGGTGCGACCTCATCTGGAATACTGTGTGCAGTTCTGGTCACCACACCTTAAAAAGGATATTATAGCTTTGGAAAAAGTGCAGAAAAGGGCAACTCGAATGATAAAAGGGTTGGAACACTTTCCCTATGAGGAAAGGTTAAGGCGCTTAGGGCTCTTTAGCTTGGAGAAACGACGACTGAGGGGTGACATGATCGAGGTTTATAAGATTATGCGTGGGATAGAGCAAAGGAAGTCCTTCACCCAAAGAGTGATGAACACATGGAATTCACTGCCACAGGAGGTGGCGGCGGCTACAAGCACGGACGGCTTCAAGAGGGAATTAGATAAGCATGTGGAGCAGAGGTCCATCAGTGGCTATTAGCCACAAGGTATAGATAGGGGCTCCGGGGCAAGCGATGCTCTATATTCTTGGTGCTTGGGGGGTCAACAGTGGGAGGGCTTCTAGTGTCCTGTCCCTACTGGTAGACCTCCTGATGGCACCTAGTATTTCTGGCCACTGTGTGACCCAGAGTGTTGGACTGGATGGGCCTTTGGCCTGACCCAACATTGGCTTCTCTTATGTTCATGTTGGATCAGCCAGTGGCTCATCCCATCCAACGCTCTGGGTCACACAGTGGCCAAAACCCAGCTGCCATCAGGAGGTCCACCAGGGGGGCCAGAACTCCAGGACCCCCCCCCACTGTGTCCCCCCAGCACTAAGAATACAGAGCACCACTGCCCCAGACATAGCGTTCCATCTATTCCTTGTGGCTAATATCCACTGATGGACCTCTGCTCCAGATGTTTCTACAATCCCCTCTTGAAGCCATCTATGCTTGTAGCTGCCACCACTTCCCGCAGCAGGGAATCCCACTTGCTTATTCATCTTTGATCTGTTCTAAGCCTAGCCTACTACTCATCAATCCTCACAGGTGACAAGTTGGTCCAAAGCCAAACCACAAAATTCCGAAGAGTGAATCCTCACTGCCCCAGGGTAACGGGCTACCACCAGCCGGGGACCAAGGCGGGATGCTTGCAATTTGAGTTCCAAAGACAATTACTCCCTTCCTGCCAGTAGCCCCTCCGACCCCTAGAATCAGAGTTGGAAGGGACCTCTAAGGTCATCTAGTCCAACCCCTGCACAAGGCAGGAAATTCACAAATACCTCCCCCTCCACACCCGCGGTGACCCCTGCTCCATGCCCAGACGAGGGCAAAGAAAAAAAAAACCTCCAGGATCCCTGGCCAAACTGGCCTGGAGAAAAATGGCTTCCTGACCTCAAAGTGGCGGCCAGCATTTCCCTGGGCGTGTGAGAAACGGCCACGAGAACTAAGCACTGAGGCAACTCTTCCTGCCCCCCCCTTCTTGTGATCTGCCCCAGTTCACAGAATCAGCATTGCTGTTAGGGGGCCATCTGGCCTCTGCTTGAAAACATGGGTCCCATGCAACGCTCCCTCTAAGCTGTGGATGGTGAACAAAAATTCTACTTTGTGAGCTCTTGGCATTAAAGTTGTGAGCGAGCGATTTGGCTACTGCTTAAATTAGTTTGCTCCGGAGCCCTCCTTCCTGAGCAAAGAAAAAAATATTTGAGCCAGAGGCTAAAAAACTGTGAGCTGGCTCACACTAACTCAGCTTAGAGGGACCATGGGTCCCATCATGCAATGCTCCCTCTAAGCTGTGGAGTCTGGTGAGCAAAAATTCCACTTTGTGAGCGAGCGATTTGGCTGCCACATAAATTAATTGGCTCCGGAGCCATCCTTCCTGAGCGAAGACAAAAATCTGTGAGCTGGAGGCCAAACAACTGTGAGCTGGCTCACACTAACTCAGCTTAGAGGGAACACTGGCCCCATGCCAAGATTCCTCTAACCTTCCTCCTCCTCTGCCTCAGTGCAACGCTCTCTCCATCTCTCTTCTGTCTCCTCCACATGCAGTTTGCTCCCAGATGCGCACCACTGAAGGTGTGCTTGGGCTGGATTTATTTATTTATCTTTTGTTTATCCTTAGATTTGTGTCCCGCCCTACCCCGAAGGCTCAGGGCGGCTAACAAGGGCACCATGTGCCAAGGATAAAACAGTAAAAAAACATAATATAAAACGGTAAAATACAGTAACAAAATCATCAGTGCTCCATTTGTCACAAGATGGGGTAGATCTTAATCCTAACGGTAACATTCCCGAAATCTATCATCCTATTCCTGCCGGGGACGCCTCGCACCCCCAAAGGGACCAGATAGTGGTGGTGATGGTGTGACGGTGCATAGATGGCAATGGTGGAGTATTTATTGGCTTGGGACGGATCGACGGATCTGTATTACACAGGCAACTGGTGCCAGGCCTGCTGGTGCGCTGGCAAAATGACTAGCGAGTGCCGTGACAATATGCGCAGAATATATCAAGAAAATATCGTTAAAATGATTTTTTCAAATAAATTGAATTATTATTAATTCTATTTCGTATCTGTTAAGGAATACTTCGAAACAAAGAGGAAAATACCCGGAATTTTCGTCAAAATAATTTTGAGTTGAACATTGTTTCATATTTATACGTTTAAGCAAGTATTTGGATTTTTTCCCCATTGTACTGTTGCACAGTGAGACGTCCGGTCGCTTATGCGCATAACTGTACTTGAGTCGCAAGTTTTGTTTGTCCTTAGCACTGGTTAAAATAAGCTTTTGCCATTGTTTCTGAAGACAACTGTCTGCTTAAGCTACAATAAGTAACTAAAGACAGAAAACGATTCATTTGAAAATTATTTAAATATTTATTTATTTTTATTTTATATTTATTTATTCATTAGATTTGTACCCTGCCCTCCCCAACGGGCTCAGGGCGGCTACAACAGAGGCAATTGCCATAACAAAAGTTAAAACGCCAGTGCTCTTGATGTTAAATTTTTCTTAATCCAATATGAGTTCCATTCATCAACCTAACCTGACAACATACATTCTTCGGTTAACTAGGCGTCTGCCCAGGGCCGGCTCACCTCCAGATCTAATCCACCGTCGAAGATGGCAACTCGGTGGTGGTACAGTGACGGCGGCGGCTCCTATGCAAAGGCCTGGCGGAAGAGCTCCATCTTGCAGGCCCTGCGGAACTGCGCCCGGTCCCGCAGGGCCCGAACCTGCTCTGGGAGCTCATTCCACCAGACAGGAGCCGCCGCCGAGAAAGCCCTGGCCCTGGTTGCAGCCAGCTTGATGTCCTTGGGGCCGGGAACCACCAGTAGGTGCTGCGACCCCGACTGTAGCGCTCTTGGGGGAACATATGGAGATATTTTCTTGATATATTCTGCCCATATTGTCATGGTCTCTGCTAGCCTTAGTTGTTTTTTTTACTGTGACCCATCTACTTTCTTACACTGGCAAAATGATCAGAATCCGACCCACCCACCTTCTAAAAACACTCGCTGGGCACCCAGGAAAGTGCTGGTGGGCGCTGGAGTGCCCGCGGGCACCCTGTTGGGGGCCTCTCGGATAGCGTTTCTAACCTGTTACAGATCGAGATGGGCCACGGTGTCAGTCTGCCTACAGCCGCAGGAAAGAGCCAGAGTCCAGGAGCACCTTCAAGACTCATGACATTTGCGGCCGGGAGTGAATTTTTGTGAGTCACGGCTCACTTCTTCAGATAGATCAAGACAAGGCGGCCATGTTAGTCTGTCTGGAGCAGCAGAAAAGAGCCCGAGTCCAGCAGCGCCTTCAAGACTAACAAAAGCCGTGGCAGAGGAGGAGCTTTCGTGAGTCGCGGCTCACGTCTTCAGATACGGCTAGAAGGGGGACCCCATCGGTTCCGTTCCTTGGAACTCTACATGTAACTTGCTAGGTGACCTGTTATAGAGAAAGGGGGAGAGAGAGGCTTCTTACCAATGGAGCAGCAGGCGCACTCGCTGGGGCGTTCGGTTGTGCTCCGCCACCTGATGGCTGCCCAGGAGCGGGATACATTCCTGATGTGTCAGAGGGAGAGGTCCCTGATGAGTTGTCGGAAGAGCGCCGGGCTGTGCGCCGGGGTATGCGCCGGGCTGTGCGCCGGGGTATGCGCCGGGCTGTGCGCCGGGGTATGCGCCGGGCTGTGCGCCGGGGTATGCGCCGGGCTGTGCGCCGGGGTATGCGCCGGGCTGTGCGCCGGGGTATGCGCCGGGCTGTGCGCCGGGGTATGCGCCGGGCTGTGCGCCGGGGTATGCGCCGGGCTGTGCGCCGGGGTATGCGCCGGGCTGTGCGCCGGGGTATGCGCCGGGCTGTGCGCCGGGGTATGCGCCGGGCTGTGCGCCGGGGTATGCGCCGGGCTGTGCGCCGGGGTATGCGCCGGGCTGTGCGCCGGGGTATGCGCCGGGCTGTGCGCCGGGGTATGCGCCGGGCTGTGCGCCGGGGTATGCGCCGGGCTGTGCGCCGGGGTATGCGCCGGGCTGTGCGCCGGGGTATGCGCCGGGCTGTGCACCGGGGTATGCGCCGGGGTATGCGCAGGGCTGTGCGCCAGGGTAGCCTGGGGGAGCCCCCGGGTTGTTAGAGAGGGCGTCAGCGAGCTGCATAGGAGACAAAAGCAATATTATCAATGTCCCTTCATTTCCCAGCAGCACATCTGCGTCGGCTGAGCCAGTGGCATAAAATGCTTCGCCCGGAACGGCAGGTGCTTTCCGCTCCACCGAAAAGGAACCCGGGACGCCCTGAAGGCTTCTAGAGCGCACAGAGATACAGTCCGGGTCAAGCTTGAACAGACCATGTGCTTCCCCCCCCTCGAAAAAATAAACCTCAACAGAACAGAACAGAACAGAATAGCGTTAGAATAGCATAGCACAGAATAGCATAGCATAGCACAGCATAGCATAGCATAGAATGTTTATTGCGGTCAAAGACCATAATATAGCGAATAGAGTTAATGTAACAGCTACCAGAATAAAATAATATATCGTGTGGCAGTGTGTGTTATAAAACACTAAAACGTTAAAACATTTACAAATCCCAATACAATTCAGATAAAATCAAATCCAGGCCGTTCAATACAGTCCCTCCACTTTCTCCTAACACAATAGGCTAACCAACCAAATGTAGCCACCATACGAGTTACATTCCGGTTTTTATCTGCCAACATAATTGAGAGGAGAGTCCCCCTAGCACGCCTTGGATATGACTTTATAATAGGATCTATAAATATCTCTCTATTGTGCTCAACTTCTAAAAAAAAACCACAGCACCCCAAGAGCCAATGGACTTCAGAAACAGACACTTACCGAAAGACCGTCAGACATCTTCCTGGAAACAAAACAGAAGACAAAAGCAAGTTAGCACAGGGCAGGCCAAAACCAAATCTCACTAGACCCAAAAGTGGTGCAGGGTGGAGGAAAGAGCCTTGAGTTGGGGACATGTGTTCAAATCCTCATTCAGCCGGGGAACTCGCTGGGTGATCTCGGACCGACTCTGACCCTTTGCCCACCTCACAGGTTAGTTGTCACAGCAGAAAAGAGCAAGAGTCCAGTGTTGCACCTTAAAGCAGGGGTGTCAAACTCATTCGTTATGAGGGCCGGATCTGACACAAAGGAGACCATGTCGGGCCGGGCCACGTGTGTCATAAAACGTAATGCCAGGTAGTGGAGATATAAACTTTATAAAGGACACACACACAAAGGTTTGGTTTTTTTTTTACTTAAAATAAAAACATGCTTAAAACATTAGCATTCTGGCTATATCTTGTTTATTTAACAGTGTCTGATAACTGACACCCTTCGCTCTGAATTATTGCATCAACATGTCTGTGCCGTTGCAATCTTGCATGTGCTGTTCAGGTGTGTATCTATAAGCTTTGATGGAGGGACGCACATTCAGACCTACAAAATCGCTGTTACCAGAATACGTTGTGGTGGTGATATGGCTATACCCATGGCCCATCACTAATACCAGGAGTCCAATTATAAGTAGACAAGGAAACAACATCTGGTTTAATTATATGGGTACTAGAATTCTGTAACAGGTCTTTGAATGTGTGTCTAGAATATATAGATAATAGTGGCCACTGAGGAAGGCCCTTAGGGGCCGAAACGCGTTTGGTCTTCAGTTGGAAAGTTTGTACCCATCATTTGCATGTATAGTGGACAAGCTTTTACAGTCGGATCTTAGACAAAGCAATTTTTAATCAGGAAAGTTTTAACTCGTGTAGAACCTTAATAAATATTTGTACTTTTTTATATATATGGTTTAGCTTAGCCCTATTTGGTTCATAGTCATATCCTGGGTTGAGTTTCCCCCCTCCCCCTTTTTTCTCCAGTTTCTGATAGAAGCCCTCCAGGGGCCTCATCCGGCCCTTGGGCCGCATGATTGACACCCCTGCCTTAAAGACGAACAGAATATGTGGCAGAGGATGTGCTTTCGTGAGTCACGGCTCACTGCGAGCCGTGCCTCACGAAAGCTCCTCCCCTGCCACGTATTTTGTTCACCTTTAAGGTGCTGCTGGACTCTTGCTCTTTCCTGCTGCTACGAACAGACTAACACGGCGTCCTTTATCACCAGTGTGTTCAGAACCTCTACAGCACACAAGAGGACGAGTCCTGCCCCAAGAGACTCGACAGCAGAGAGACAACCAGGGCAGCGCAGTGGTTAAGAGTGGCCAACTAGGACTGGGGGGATCCGAGTTCAAGTCTTCCCTCCGCCATGTAACTCGCTAGGCCACCTTGGACTAGGGTTGCCAACCTCCAGGTGGGGTCTGGAGTCCTCCTACAATTACAACTGGTCTCCCGACTGCAGAGCATCACTTTCACGGAGTGCCCACGAGTCCTTGTATTGTGAGAAAGGGAGAAAAGCGCCTCTTTCTCGACCTGCTCTGTCCCATGCATAATCTTATAAACCTTGATCACGTCACCCCTCAGTCGTCGTTTCTCCAAGCTAAAGAGCCCCAAGCGCCTTAACCTTTCCTCATAGGGAAACAGAGAACAAAGCCCGGTTTCAGTCGCAGGAATCTCCAGTTAAAAGATTCTCAGGCAGATGTCAAAGACGCCCACTCGGCGGAGACAGTGCCAGGGTAGAGGGGCCCGCCAGGTCTGGTTCACAGTAAGGCGGTTTCACATGAAGCAACAGAGAGCCCCGCCCTCTGCAATAACAGGCATCTGTTGTTCCTAGGATGGAAAGAGAGGAGGAAGGGACTCGGGTGGTTTTTGCATCGCCATGCAAAGCCGGAAAAGTGTATTTGCATGGAGCGGGGCTTGCACAGCAACAGCCGTTTGCCACCGGTACCACGAACACGAAGCCACCTTAGACTGAATCAGACCGTTGGTCCATCACGGAGAGTGTTGTCTACACAGACGGGCAGCCGCTCTCCAGGGTCTCGGGCAGAAAAGGGCCCTTCCCCTCACCTGCCGCCTGGTCCTTTTCAACTGGACGTGCCGGGGTTCGAACCTGGGACCTTCTGCATGCCGAGCAGATGCTCTGCCTCTGAGCCACGGCCCCTCCCATAAAATCGGAGCCACGTGAAAACCAGCGGAAAATCGGCCTACATCTCAAAGCCTCCTGAAAGCTCGGAGCTCAGCTTCCTCCAAAAACGGTCAAGTGAAGGGGACATATGGTTGCCAGCCTCCAGGTGGGGCCTGGAGATCTCCCGGAATTTCAACTGATCTCCAGATGCAATGCTCCCTCTAAGATGTGGAGTCCGGTGAGCATAAACTCTACTTGGTGGGCTGCTGGCATTAAAGTTGTGAGCGAGCAACTTGGCTGCTGCATAAATCAGTTTGCTCTGGAGCAGTGTTCCCTCTAAGCTGAGTTAGTGTGAGCCAGCTCACAGTTTTTTAGCCTCCGGCTCACACATTTTTGTCTTCTCTCAGGAAGGAGGGCCCCAGAGCAAACTAAGTTATTCAGCAGCCAATTCACCCGCTCACAACTTTAATGCCGGTAGCTCACAAAGTAGAATTTTTGCTCACAGGACTCCACGGCTTAGAGGGAACATTGCTCTGGAGCCATCCCTTCCTGAGCGGAGACCAAAATGTGTGAGCCGGAGGCTAAAAAACTGTGAGCCAGCTCACGCTAACTCAGCTTAGAGGGAACACTCCTCCAGAGTACGGAGATCAGATCCGCTGGGGAAAATGGCTGATGTGGTATTATACCCCACCAAGCCCCCTCCCCTCCCCAAACCCCTCCCTCCTCAGACGCCACCCTGAAATCTCCGGGAATTTCCCAACTTGGAGTTGGCAACTGTGGCCGCAGCCTATTTCAGTCAGAGTAGTTCAAATGTGCTGCCAGTTAGTTTTCTTCTGCTTATTTCATAAGTTCATTCCAGAATGAGTCAACACCAAGAAACGGAACAAAGAACAGAACTCCGTTTTCTCTCTCCTCACACACACAACTAGGGCCGTTCTGTCAAGAGAATTCAAGCGGGGTGGCTCCGGCGTTGCGGCCTGGCCTCGGCAAAAACCACAAGCCCGGCTGAACGCTTTAAAAGCGCACGCACGCAAATAACACACCCCTCGCGTCCAGGGGAATCGCCATGGCACCCTCCTTCCGAAAACACAGTGCCACTGTTCATTAAGGCGCAGCGCAAACAGAGTCCCAAGTTTTCACACGCCCGTGAAGGGATCTATTTCTGAGTTTTCTCTTCCCCAGTTGTAAGAGCGTTTATTTGCCGAATATTATCACTTGCGTGTAAATAATGGAAGGTTTCGGCTTTAACAAATCACAGGCATGAAGCAGGCTTATACTGAATCCGGCCTTTTGGCCCATCGAGGTCAATATTGTCTACTCGGAGTGGCAGCGGCTATACAGGGTCACGGGCGGAGACCTTTCACATCACCCACTCCCTGGTAATTTTCAGCTGGAGATGCCAGGGATTGAACCTGGGACTTTCCTCATGCCAAGGAGAGGCTCTTCCACTGAGCCATGGACCCGCCACTAAGGCATGAAAGTGTCTTATACGGAACCAGACCACGGCCCCATCTAATTCTGGGACATCTCCAGCCACCATCCGGAGACTTACGCAAAAGGAGAACACGGAAATAAGGAGAAAATCCAAGATATTAAAAAGTCCATGTATAACCCCTAAATGGCTAGATTTAATGATGATATATTAATATCATAATATGTAAATGGCCTGTAACCACGACATAGTGCATAAATCAATACTTCATAGATACGACGTAATAAATACCCCATAGGTAAAGGTAAAGGTTCCCTTGCTCGAAAACCAGTCGAATCTGACTCTAGGGTTACGGTGCTAATCTCCGTTTCAAAGCCAAAGAGCCAGCGCTGTCCAAAGACGTTTCCATGGTCATGTGGCCGGCATGACTAAACACCAAGGCGCACGGAACGCTGTTACCTTCCCACCGAAGCGGTACCTATTTATCTACTTGCAATTTCTTGCTTTCGAACTGCTAGGTTGGCAGGAGCTGGAACTAGAGATGGGAGCTCACTCCATCACGCGGCACACTCGGGTCTCGAACTGCTGAACTACCGACCTTCCACAGCCTGCAGTTCAGCATCTTAACCACTTGAGCCACCGCAGTTCCTAAATACCCCATACAAAGTGTCTAAATCATCTACAAAGCCCTTGCCAAATTATTTATGGTTTTATGAAAAGCACAATCCCCGGGCTATAGTCTCTAGAGCAGCTGTAAATAATACATGCGTGTTGGATTCCAGATGATGCATGCGACTCCTTTCAGCGGTCTTTGCCAGATTCCACGGCTTGCAATACAATGTGATCATGCTAGACCTGTTGGATTCCAAATAATGACTGTGGCTCCTTTAAGCAGTCCTTCCCAATATATCATTATTAAATCTAGTCATTTATGGGTCGTTAGTTATTCACATGGACTTTTTTATATCTTGGATTTTCACCACCTGGAAAACAGCGGCAACCCTGTTTTGAAGCTATGTTTCCCTGCCACCACCCTTATTTAGTTCCCCGTTCTGCCCAATCGGTGCGTAGATCCAAGCGCCTTTCGACACAAACACCCACGTAGCAATTAATCGGAACATGACTCATCAGAGCCATGCATTGTGGGTACAAACAGGAGAGACCATCTCATTGAACTACCAGCGTGCTTCAACAGTCTTTACACCGCGCTCTATTCTCTTGGTTGCAAGCACGGCCGATAAATCAGCCAAAGTTACTAGTCCACAGGAGTTTCTGTATGTGCCTGCCCCACACGTACCCATGTTGCTGTGTTTTTTATATATATATTTTCATTTTAAATCTTATAAGGGTCTATACAATTTAATTGTTGGGGAAAATATACATAGATATTTTGAACTCCCTGTTTGAACTGCTGCCTTCGGGTAGAAGATATAGGACAATTAAAACAAGGACAAACAGATAAAAAAACAGTTTTTATTCGAGAGCTATTATTGCTTTAAATGCTGTATGAAATTGGAATTTGGGTGACATTGGTGGGTTTAAGTTGCAATGTGAACCTTAAGGGGAGTTATGGGATGGTTGTGAATGGTTGTGTGAGTGTATATGAGTATGGTTCACCGAAATGATTGCATCTTTAATTTCGTTGTACCATGTACAATGACAATAAAGTATATTATTATTAAATATATACAGTTGCCAACCTGCAGGCAAGGCCTGGTGATCTTCCATTATTACAACTGCTCTCCAGACCACAGAAATCAGTTCCCCTTAGGGTTGAGAAGCCCCCCACCCCCAGAGGCCAGGAAACCCCCCGCCCAAGAGGCCCTTTCCCCACCGGCGAGGATTGGGCCGTTGGGGGGACCCCACCCCCAAAGCGCGCAACGTGCCCGGCATGAACACGTCACCCGGAGGGGACGTAATCGCGTCGGGCACATTGCGGGGCAAAGCTCTATCATCCGAGGGAAAACTCTATGGTTCCCCCCTCGAATGATAGTGGTCCCGCCCCCAACGTGTCTGACGTTAATGACGTCACTTCCGGGTGACGTCATCGCGGTGCGCGGCAAAGCACACGCACCAAGGAGCTCCCAGAGAGGGCTGCAGCTACGACAGGACTCGCAACCCTAATCTTTGGTGACACAACAAAACAAAGCTCCTTGTGCCATGGGAGCACCAGTGTTCCCTCTAAGCTGAGTGTGAGCTCACCGTTTTTTAGCCTCCGGCTCACACCTTTTTGTCTCAGCGCAGGAAGGAGGGCTCCGGAGCAAAACTAATTTGTGCAGGAGCCAAATCGCTCGCTCGCGACTTTAATGCCAGTCGCTCACCAAGTAGAATTTTTGCTCACAACCAGGGGTCGTTTCCTGCGGGAGCGCACAGGAGCAGAGCTCCGGCAGTAAAGAGCCCAGGGGACGGCCAGATCCAACAAGCCCCACCCCCTGCTCCCAGCAGCCCTCAGTCAGAGCAAGAAGCAGCCGCGTAAGTGTCAAAACCCCCCCCCCGGCCCGCCTTCAGGTACAAGCTCTCCCTCCTCTGTGAGGGCAGATCTGCATGTCCCCCCCCCCCAATAGCAAGCAATCCAAAGAAGAAGAAGAAAAGAAGAGACTGGATTTATACCCGGCCCTTCACTACCCAAGGGAGTCTCAGAGCGGCTTACAAACTCCGTTCCCTTCCCCCTCCCCACTACAGACACCCTGTGAGGTCGGTGGGGCTGAGAGAGCTCTTAGAGAACAGCCCTTGAGAGAACAGCTCCGAGAGAACTTGTGACTGACCCAAGGTCACACCAGCAGCTGAATGTGGAGGAGTGGGGAAGAAGATGAAGAGATTGGATTTACTACCCAAATGTGGAGGAGTGGGGAAGAAGGTGAAGAGATTGGATTCACTACCCAAAGGAGTCTCAGAGCAGCTTACAAACTCCTTTCCCTTCCCCTCCCCACAACAGACACAGACACAAAAGAGTCCAGTGGAGCCTGAGCAGTGGGTGTTGCCTTCTAACACACTTCCGGTGATGTCAGGGGGTGTGGCATATGCAAATGAGTTATGCAAATGAGTTATGCTAATGAGCTCCTGCACCTCTTTTTCTATGAAATGACCCCTGCTCACAACATTTGTTTAAAAAAAACCTGCACAGCCAATCAAATCTCCAACCGCCAATCAGAGGACGAGCCATACCTGGCCCCACCCGCCTTCTAGAAACACTCGGCAGGCACCAAGAAAGGGGCCCGTGGGCGCCATGTTGGAGAACCCTGCCTAAAAGCATTGCATTTTAGGAAAGTAAAGGGAGACCGGACACCAGCCGAGCCCTTTGGATAAGTCTACAGGTTCTTCTTGAATGCATTTGGTTTTCTACAGAAAGCTCTTTCAGGATTTCACTCCAGCGAGTCCAGACAAGCCGAAGGAAAGCAATACCCAGCAGATTATAAACCTTAAGAAATAACAGCCCTCTTGCAAAAAAATGATGAGGATCTGCTATCTAGACAACAGCAGCCCAGTCCAAACTTCTAATAAGCGCCCTCAAAGCAGTTAACCCTTTCAGCACATTTGCTGGCAAACCGTTTCTTTTGCTTCTACCCCATCCTGTTTTCAAAGGGCTTTTCCCCCCCTTTAGAGGGCTTTCCCTCATTTCGTCTTCACGACAACCCTGTGGTGGCATTCCCTCTAAGCCGAGTTAGCGTGAGCTAGCTCACAGTCTTTTAACCTCCGGCTCTCACGTTTTTGTCTGAGCTCTGGCAGGACGGCTCCAGAGCAAACTAACTGATGCAGTCGCCAAATCGCTCGCTCACAACTTTAAGGCCAGCCGCTCACCGAGTAGAATTTTGGCTCACAAGCAATGATCCCTCTAAGCGGTGGAGTCTTGTGAGCAAAAATCCCACTTTGTGAGCCAGTGGCTTTAAAGTTGTGAGCGAGTGATTTGACTAATGCATGAATTAGCCTGCTCTGGAGCTACATCCTCCCTGAGCTAAGACAAAAATGTGTGAGCCGGAGGCTAAGAAACTGTGAGCTAGCTCACACTAACTCAGCTTAGAGGGAACACTGCTCACAAGACTCCACAGCTTAGAGGGGGCGCTGCTTGTGAGGTAGGTCAGTCTGACAGAAGGTGCAATTTCATGGAGTGCCCACGAGTTCTTGTATTGGGAGAAAAGTACCTCTTTCTCGACCTCCTCTATCCCATGCATAATCTTATAAACCTCGATCATGTCACCCCTCAGCCGTCGTTTCTCCAAGCTAAAGAGCCCCAAGTGTTCTAACCTTTCTTCATAGGGAAAGTGTTCCAACCCTTTTATCATTCCAGTTGCCCTTTTCTGCACTTTGTCCAATGCTATAATATCCTTTTTGAGGTGTGGCGACCAGAACACTGCCGTTTACCATCTCCTTTCCCTTCCCCTCCCCACAACAGGCACCTTGTGAGGCAGGCGGGGCTGGGGGAGCTCTTTCGAGAACGGCTCTGGAGAGAACAGCTCTGAGGGAACTTGTGACTGACCCAAGGCCACCCAGTTGGCTGCATGCGGAGGACGAGTGGAGAACCAAACCCAGTCCTTCAGAGGAGAGTCTGCCGCTCTTAGCCGCTACACCGAGCTGGCCACGACGCCAAGCTTGCCGTAGAGTCCACCCTCCGAAGCAGCCACATTCTCCAGGGGCCCTGATTTCTGTCGTCTGGAGAGCCGTCATGCCTCCAAAAAAAAAAAATCTCCAGGCCCCACCTGGAGACTGGCAACCTTACCTGTGAGGCAGGCGCACACACACACACACACACACGTGAGATTCTGTGGGAACAGGAAAATCTCTGCGAGGCACACCCGGAGAGGCTCCTGTTTTCACAGGGAGATTGGCAACGGGAGATTGGCAAGCAGGGCACATTCTCTGCTGAGTCTGCATAAGTCTGTTGTTTTACTGAAGAGTACAATGAATTGCTGAGAGCACACAAGCTTTGCAACATTCAAGGATAATCTTGCCTGTGAAGAGTACATAGTGTGCTTTTTGCATAGAGGCCACTAACTGTAACGTTTTCTCACTGTGCCTTGTGTGAGCTGCTTGATTCTAACAAAACGCTGCTCTCAGCCTGTCAGAAAGAGTTCGGTTCAGTTTGGTACAGAGAGAGACACACAGAGAGACAAGAGCCTGATCAGCTTCAAGAAATCTCTGTGTTGTGTCGTTATTGAACCCTGTCAAAGTCTACAAGATTCCGCACTCCCTTCTCTCACACCCACAGAAATGCCAGAAAGTATCGTTCACCCTTGAAGGCGACTGGGAGGCGTAAAAAAGAACAGAGAAAAGGAAATCCCTTTGCACACACTGCTTAATTGACAGGTGGAACGCAGGGCCTCTGGGTGCGGAGATTTGAAAAGGGATTAAGCGGCAGAGGGCCGAGCACCGGTGGGGGTTGGGGGATAGGGTTGCCCGATCTAAGCTGGGAAACTCCGGGAGATTTGGGGATGGCGCCTGGGGAGGACAGGGGGGACCCAGGCCCGTAGCTAACATGGGGCCCACGGGGCCCGGCCCCCTTGTGTTTCTTCTGGGCCCCCTCCCTCCAGGGCTGCCCCCAAAGTGCTCCAACTTACCACCTGCACTGTACTTCCATTTAATTAGCTGGCGGGCCCCCTCAAGGCCCCCTCCCAAAGAATTCCCTAGCTACGGGGGGGGCCTCAGTGGGGTACGATACCCTACAATCCACCCTCCAAAGCATCCGTTTTCTCCAGGGGGGCTGATCTCTGTCGTCTGGAGGTGAGCTCTAATTCTGGGGGATCTCCAGGTCCCACCTGGAGGCCGGCATCCCTAGACTCGTGGCAAAGGAGCGAACTACCCTCTTGGTGAACCGATGCTCGGGCAAACGGCAGAGTTGGCGCAAAGTTCGCCCTCTGGGTGGGCCCACATAGCAAAGGCAGTCGCTCCCTTTATCATTTTAACCACCAGGGCTGGGAAGGGCTCTCTCTGACCTCCCGTGCGGAAAGAGGATTCGACGGCCTCACCTGCTTCCCGGCAACACGACCACACAAAAGGAGACAGCCGCAGTTTCACGGGGAGAGGCCCGGACTTTTCTACGGAAGAAACAGCACCGAGGGTGCTAAGAGACTGTCCTCGGAGGCGGGAACGCCCCGGCTCAGCTCTCCCCTCAGCCTTGGACGCGTCCAAGATTATGTCCCCGTGAGCTAAAGGAGATTGAAGGATTTGTACTTCTGACTTGTAGATTTTACCAGGATTTGCACGCTTATCACTGGCGGAATACATGCTGGGGTCATTATGTGATGGACAAAATAGCTAACACATATGAAACACACACACACACAAGGGCACTCGGGATCACAGTCCAAATTTGCACGAAAGCGGTTTGCATTAATAACCTACTTCACAGAAAATGACATTCTACCAGCACATGTCGGCTATGCCGAATGGCTTCATTTATGAGTTGCTTTTTCTTAAATTTCTTGCTTTCGAACTGCTAGGTTGGCAGGAGCTGGAACTAGAGACGGGAGCTCACTCCGTCATGCGGCACTCAGGTCTCGAACTGCTGAACTACCGACCTTCCTCAGCCTGCAGTTCAGCGTCTTAACCACTTGAGCCACCGCAGCTCCTTTTCTTACTTTAGTTTGCCTTTATTTTAGGGTCTGAGCACTCTTTCCAAAAGCTTGTACTTATATCTTAATGATATTACACAATACTCGCATCTTAATAGAAGCATAAAAGGTAAAGGTAAAGGTTCCCTTGCTCGAAAGCCAGTCGAGTCCGACTCTAGGGTTGTGGTGCTCATCTCCGTTTCAAAGCTGAAGAGCCAGCGCTGTCCGAAGACGTTTCCGTGGTCATGTGGCCGGCATGACTAAACACCAAGGCGCACGGAACGCTGTTACCTTCCCACCGAAGTGGTACCTATTTATCTCCTTTCAATTTCTTGCTTTCGAACTGCTAGGTTGGCAGGAGCTGGAACTAGAGACGGGAGCTCACTCCGTCATGCGGCACACTCGGGTCTCGAACTGCTGAACTACCGACCTTCCACAGCCTGCAGTTCAGCATCTTAACCACTTGAGCCATGGCAGCTCCATAATAGTATTAGGTACCATAACAAAGGGTATAAGGCTTAAGTCAGGTATAGATCATTTAGCTATATAGAGTCATCGAAATGTTTTAGGTGTTTATGTTTACATTTCGTTGTAATAGTGTTGAATGCATTCATGTTTATGCTTCCTGGTTTCTTCTGTATATTTGACTTATCTTTGAATAAAAAAATGAACAAACCTCGGCCCTATACTGCAAACTCTGGAGGGCAAATCAGAGAAAAGTAAGATAATGAACCTTCTAGCCTCAAACAGGGCTGATACCATCGAAGAAGTGGCAAACTTCCTTAACAAAGCGTAAAGGAGGAGGAGTTCTTTTCCGGCAGAAGGGGTAGTGAATTAACTGTTTTGCGTGCCTATCGCCTCTGTGCCTGAGGCTGCTGCTGTTGTTATGTCAATAAAGGCTTGTTGTGTTGTGTTGTGACTCATCTAAGAGCTACTTCTCAGTGAGGGCTGCCAATCTCCAGGTGGGGCCTGGAGACCTCCCAGAATTTCAACTGATTTCCAGACTACAGAGATAATCTCCCCAATTTAGGGCCACCAGCCCTGGGCTGGAGGATTCCTGGAGATTTTGAGGGTGGAGACTGGGGAGGGGAGGGACATCTGCGCTGTTTTAAGAACATAAGCATGGAAGAGAAGCCATGTTGGATCGGGCTAATGGCCCATCCAGGCCAACGCTCTGTCACACAGTGGCCAAAAAGACCAGGTGCCCTCAGGAGGCCAGGACACTAGAAGCTCTCCCACTGTGGCCCCCCAAGCATCAAGAAGACAGAGTATCACTGCCTCAGACATAAGAACATAAGAGAAGCCATACTGGATCAGGCCGAGGGCTCATCCAGTCCAACGCTCTGTGTCACACCGTGGCCAAAACCCAGGGGCCATCAGGAGGTCCACCAGCAGGGCCAGAACTCCAGAAGCCCTCCCACTGTGGCCCCCCAAACACCAAGAAGACAGAGCATCACTGCCTCAGACATAAGAACATAAGAGAAGCCATATTGGATCAGGCCGAGGGCTCATCCAGTCCAACGCTCTGTGTCACACCGTGGCCAAAACCCAGGTGCCATCAGGAGGTCCACCAGTGGGGCAAGAACTCCAGAAGTCCTCCCATATTGCCCTCCCCTAAGCACCGAGAAGACAGAGGTTGCTGCAGGCCACTGGTTTAATGGGGTAAATCCTTGTTCACACGTGCAGGAGCATGAAGTGGGGGTGAGGTGGTAAGACAGGATGCACTGTGCCCGTTCATCCTTTTCCACGTCAAGGAGGGAGGTGGTTTCAGAAGGATGGACCACCGCAGAGCCATCCCTCCTGAGAGGTGAGAAGCAGAAGTGGGGAAGCAATCACCCCCAAACAGCTCTCAGAGAGCCAGTTTGGTGTAGTGGTTAGGAACGCGGACTCTAATCTGGGAGAGCCGAGTTTGATTCCCCACTCCTCCACAAGCAGCTGCTGGGGTGACCTTGGGTCAATCACAAGTTCTCCGGGAGCTGTTCTGTCAAGAGCAGTCGTCAAGAGAGCGCTCTCAGCCCCACCTGCCTCACAGGGGTGTCTGTTGTGGGGAGGGGAAGGGAAAGGAGATTGTCAGCCACTCTGAGACTCCTTCGGGTAGTGAAGGGCGGGGTATAAGTCCAATCTCCTCCTCCTCCTCCTCCTCTTCTTCTTCAGTCTTGTGAAGGGAGCTTTAAGTCTCAAAAGCTCATACCCCCCCAAAAAAAATCGTGTTGCTCTCTAAGGTGCTCTGGATTCGAATCTAGCTCTTCTACTGCCAACCAGCATGGCTACCCTCCGAAACAAGGCCCCCAACCTAAGTCCAGAGGAAACTCTTTTAGGCATCGATCTTAACAGGGCGCTTTTTGTAGGAATAGCCCAGCAGGAACTCATTAGGATAATAGGCCACACCGAACAGCAAAATTCATTAGCATATTAAGCCACACCCTGACAGCACCGCTCATTAGCACATTAGGCCACCCCCCCATGTTACCAGAAGTGGGGTCATCCAGCCACACCCACCTTTCCCTTCTTATTCTGTTTACCTTGTTTGTTGTCCAAACCCAGGGCTTTTTTTGTAGCAAGAACTCCTTTGCATATTAGGCCACACACCCCTAATGTAGCCAATCCTAATGAGTTTCTGCTGTTGGGTGTGGCCTATTATGCTAATGAGTTCCTGGCCAACTCAGAAGCCAGCCGGAACTCCGTTCCTGTGCCTTCCTGCCCTGGATCTTAATATTTAGTGCCAACTCCTGCCCTGCCTCTCCCTTCCAATCTCTCTTCAAAAGCCACCCTGCATGGGGCAGTGGCTAGAGTGCTGGGCAAGGATCCTGGGAGACCTGCATTCAGATCCCGCTGGGTGACCTTGGGCCTGTCACAAAATCTCAGCCTGGCCTATCTTGCAGGGTTGCTGCTGTAGGAAGGCAGAGGAGGGGAGAAGAATGTTCTGAGCCGCTTTTGAGTCCCAACCAGTGTTCCCTCTAAGCTGAGCTAGTGTGAGCCAGCTCACAGTTTTTTAGCCTCTGGCTCACACGTTTTTGTCTCGGCTCAGGAAGGACGGGGCTCCAGAGCAAACTAATCTATGCAGTGGCCGAATCGCTCACTCAGAACTTTAATGCCAGTCACTCACAAAGCAGAATTTTTGCTCACAAGACTCCACAGCTTAGAGGGAGCGAGAAGAAGAAGAGAAGAGGAGATTGGATTTATACCCCGCCCTTCACTACCCAAAGGTGTCTCAGAGCGGCTTACAGACTCCTTTTCCTTCCCCTCCCCACCACAGGCACCCTGTGAGGTAGAAGAAGAAGAAGAAGAGATGGGATTTCTACCCCGCCCTTCACTACCCAAAGGAGTCTCAGAGCGGCTTAGAAACTCCTTTTCCTTCCCCTCCCCACAACAGACACCCTGTGAGGTAGAAGAAGAAGAGTTGGAGATTGGATTTATACCCCGCCCTTCACTACCCAAAGGTGTCTCAGAGCGGCTCACAAACTCCTTTCCCTTCCCCTCCCCACAACAGAAACCCTGTGAGGTAAAAGAAGAAGAGATTGGATTTATGCCCCGTCCTTCACTACCCGAAGGAGTCTCAGAGTGGCTTATGATCTCCTTTCCCTTCCCCTCCCCACAACAGACACCCTGCGAGGGAGGTGGGGCTGAGAGAGCTCTGACAGAAACTGCTCTTTTTCAAGGATAGCTCTGAGAGAACTACGGCTTGCCCAGGGTCATCCAGCAGCTGCAAGTGGAGGAGTGGGGAATCAAACCCGGTTCTCCCAGATTAGAGTCCGCGCACTTAACCACTACACCAAACTGGCACAAGGATGACACAAATAAATGGATTCTCCTCAGTGCATAAATACGTGCTCAAGAGCAACTAGAGGAGGTGGTGATGGCCACGGGGATAAGCAGCTTTATTATTTTTTATTTATTTTATTGTATTTATACGCCGCCCTCCCCGCGAACGGGCTCAGGGTGGCTCACATAAGGCACTGAGTGCAATCAACATACAAAAAAGGGGATTAGACAGATGCATGGAGGATAGTGGCTGTCGGTGGCTGCTAGCCACGGTGAATAAAGGGAACGACTGTGCCGAGTGGTTTCACTTTGGAAGTGAGTCAACATGGGTTTTTTTAGTAGAATATAGGCATTGTTTATTTATTCATTTTATTATATGTATTTAATTTCACATGTTGTTTTTTTTACAGCAATTCTTTTCTGGTCCATTTTGTATCCATGCTGCATTAATTGTATTGTATCATGGTATAAACCAATTTATTCCTCATTGTGCTTGACCTCTGAAGAAGGCTGAAACAGGCTGAAACGCGTCAGGTCAAGTCCACTGGCCCTCGTGTGCATGATTGTGGTATTTTTATATGAGGTGTAATTGGTCCCTTATATGTTTTTTAATCCTTTACTGACAAATACATGTATTTTTATATTGTATACATTAGGTTTTAATTGTTATCCCTCTGACTTACCTCTTTAGGTTCTTGACTAAAGGGAACCTCCATGTTCAGAGGCAGTCAACCTCTGAATCCCAGAGTCAGGAGACAACATCAAGGGAAGGCCTCGGCCTCTCTGCCCTGTTGTTGGCTCCAGAGGAACTGGTTGGCCGCTGTGTGAGACGGGATGCTGGACGAGATGGACCACTCGTCTGGTCCAGCAAGGCTCTTCTGATGTTCTTATCAGGGGAAGATCTCGGCCTCTCTGCCCTGTTGTTGGCCCTCCAGAGGAACTGGCTGGCCACTGTGTGAAACAGGATGCTGGACTGGATGGACCACTGCTCTGATCCAGCAGGGCTCTTCTGATGTTCTTATGAGGGCCTCGGCCTCTCTGCCCTGTTGTTGTTTTCAGAGGAACTGGCTGACCACTGTGTGAGACGGGATGCTGGACGAGACAGACCACTTGTCTGGTCCAGCAAGGCTCTTCTGATGTTCTTATCAGGGGAAGGCCTCGGCCTCTCTGCAGTGTTGTTGGCCCTCCAGAGGAACTGGCTGGCCACTGTGTGGGACACGATGCTGGACTAGATGGACCCCTGGTCTGATCCAGCAGGGCTCTTCTGATGTCCTTAACCATGCAGGGCCAAGGGGCGGTAATTTGGTTTGCTATCCTTTCCCCCTCGACATAGAAATAGCTCTTCCCATCACATAGTCTTACTAAGGCGGGGGAGAGACAAGTGTCTGTATCACGCCCCACCTGCAGCTGAAATAAAACCTCTGGCTGAAATCCCAGGTGCGTTGCAAAATGCATGAAGGTCGGAACAAAATGCAGCTGCACCCTCGACATTCCTCCAGGGCCGGCTGCCAATCGATTCAGGAGCCAGATCCCAGCCCATCCGCGGCTGCATTTCTGGTCTTCACACGGGTGCAGTTTTAAAGGGTTGATTTAAACGCACTGCTGACTGGCACAAAGAACTTCGTCCACGCCAATTTCCCAGGAGCCCCTTTGGCGCCAACGCCCTGCCCTGCCTCCCTCCCTTCCCTTTCAAATCCTGCCTCAAAAGCCACCCCTCCGGGAAGGTGTGTGGCCAAGCGTCCTGCCAGGACCAACAAAAGGAAGGCTGTCTTCATGCAACAGGTTGTTGACCTGTGGAACTCACCGCCACCAGATGCGTCGATGGCTACAGACGTTTAAAAAGAGGGAGGGAGCAATTTATGGGCGAAAGGCCTACGGTTAGCCACCCAGACAGCTTCCAAGGCGAGAGTGGGGATTCGAACGTGTCTCGCCCAGTTTTCTGAATAAAGTGTGACTCGAGCAGCGCCTTAAAGATTCACAACAGTTATTCCAGGTGGGGTAGCCGTGTCCGTCTGAAGCGGCGGAACAAAGTTTGGGTCCAGCGGCACCCTCAAGACCAACAAAGTTTTATTCTGGGTGTGAGCGTTCGTGTGCATAAAACTCTCTTGGTCTTACAGGCAAGGCCTCCCTCTAAGCTGTGGAGTCCTGTGAGCAAAAATTCTACTTGGTGAGCTCCTGACATTAAAGTTGTGTGCGAGCAATTTGGCTGCTGCATGAATTAGTTTGCTCCGAAGCCCTCCCTTCCTGAGCTAAGACAAAAATCTGTGAGCCGGAGGCTAAAAAGCTGTGAGCTAGCTCACACTAACTCAGCTTAGAGGGAACACTGCTTACAGGCGCCGCTGGACTCAGACTGTTGTGTTGGACATTTATTCCAGCATAAGCATTCTTGAATCTGACCTCACTTTGTTAGGTATGTTAGGAGGGTCCAGACTGAAAATGCAAATATACTGCTGACCTCACCCCTCTGCATATATTAATTCAGCCGTCTCTGCATAACTTCCTGTTATTAAATCTGCTGATCTCACGTCTTTCTACACTGCATTTTACATTTTGCCAATCCGACAACAATGCGGAGCGTCTCACACCCATGCTGAGCGAACTGGTTACTCTCTGGGTTGAGCCTTGCTTGAAACTGGCTTCTCTTTGCAACATTCCCCTTCCCCTTTCTGTTATGTATATTAAAACAAACGGCCTGATCCAGTGCTCACGACACCTCTTCTCCTCTCCACTCGTCTCTTCCCAACTGCTGAAGGCTCAGTTTCTAGCAAGGGAGGAGGAAGAAGAGGAGGAGGAGATTGGATTTATACCCTAACCCTTCACTACCCCAAAGGAGTCTCAGAGCGGCTTCCAAACTCCTTTCCCTTCTCCTCCCCAGAACAGACACTCTGTGAGGTAGGTGGGGCTGAGAGAGCTCTTTTGAGGACTGCCCTTGAGAGAACAGCTCTAATAGAACTTGTCACTGACCTAAGGTCATACCAGCAGCTGCAAGTGGAGGAGGAGTGGGGGAATCAAACCCAGTTCTCCCAGATTAGAGTCCGCGCACTTAACCACTACAATCAACTGACTAGTTTCTCCTCTTTGTTCATCCACTCCATCCAAGGCAGCCTGTGGCTGTCCACTCTCACACCAACCTTGCAAGGTAGGCTAGGCTCAGCAACTGAAAAACCGCCGACGAGAACAACACCAACCACCACCATAGGGGTGCCCAGTAGGTTGTCCCACCCCGCATAGAACCTGTGGCCCTAGTTAGGATATTGAAAATGGTGATTAGCACCGACTTGTAAAGCCGCTCAGAGACCCCTGGATAAGGGATTCGAGCGGGATATAAAGTGGAATGATAAATAAAAATAAATAAATAAATAAGCTGCCTGGAGGTCACCCAGTCAGTTTGGAGGTCACCCAGAGAAACTGATCCCAAAGCTATTGCCAAAGCTGTAACCACTAGGTCTAGAGGTTGCCAACTCTGGGTTGGGAAATTACTGGAGATTTGGGGGGGGGGTGGAACCTAGGACAGTCGGGGCTTGGGGAGGGACTTTGGCCATAGTGCCGTACAGTCCCCCCTCCAAAGCAGCCATTTACTCCAGGGGGATTGATCTCTGGAGTTTCGACTGTAACAACAGGGGCACCTGGAGATTGGCGAGCCTGGCTCGCACTTTTGCCACTCAGCTACCCTGCGAAAAGACCAGCAGACCTGCCCCGTGGGCAGCGACCACTGAACGCTCAGCGATGTAGAAGAAGACAAAGAAGAGATTGGATTTATACCCTGCCCTTCGCTACCCAAAGGTGTCTCACAGCGGCTTACAAACTCCTTTCCCTTCCCCTCCCCACAACAGACACCCTGTGAGGTAGGTGGGGCTGAGAGAGCTCTTGACAGAAACTGTTCTTTTTTCAAGGACAGCTCTTATCAGAACTAGGGCTTGCCCAAGGTCATCCAGCCAGGTGCAAGTGGAGGAGTGGGGAATCAAACCCGGTTCTCCCAGATTAGAGTCCGCGCACTTAACCACTACACCAAACAAGCCCACGGTTATTGACTCCAGACGCCCCCCCAAAAAAACCTGCCCTCCTTCACCCCACCCCAGGAGGGGGGGTGGAAATCCACTGCCCCACCGCAAGGGATCTTCGCCCATTGGGCTGGGCCCTTGGCTTGCGTGGCACCCAGTGCTCCCTTTAAGCTGTGGAGTCCCGTGAGCAGAAATTCGACTTTGTAAGCTACTTGGCATGAAAGTTGTGGGAGAGCCATTTGTCTGCTGCGTCAATGAGTTTGCTCTGGAGCCATCCCTTCCCGAGCCGTTGAAAACCTGTGAGCCGGAGGCTAAAAAAAAAGCCAGCTCACACTATCTCATCTTAGAGGGAACACTGGTGGGTGGCACCCTGCCCAGGGCCCGCAAACCTCTCGTGCATGGGGGGGCGGCAGCGATCTGGGGCAGTGTTCCCTCTAAGCTGAGTGTGAGCCAGCTCCCAGTTTTTAAACCTCCGGGTCACAGATTTTTGTCTTCGCTCAGGCAGGATGGCTCCAGAGCAGCGTTCCCTCTAAGCTGAGCTATTGTGAGCTAGCTCACAGTTTTTTAGCCTCCAACTCACAGATTTTCATCTTCGCTCGGGAGGGAAGGAGGGCTCCAGACCAAACTAATTTATGCAGTAGCCAAACTGCTCGCTCACAACTTTAGAAGAAGAAGAAGAGATTGGATTTGTACCCCGCCCTTCACTACCCAAAGGTGTCTCAGAGCGGCTTACAAACCCCTTTCCCTTCCCCTCCCCACAACAGACACCCTGTGAGGCAGGTGGGGCTGAGAGAGCTCTTGCCAGAAACTGCTCTTTTTTCCAAGAACAGCTCTTATCAGAACTATGGCTTGCCCAAGGTCATCCAGCCAAGTGCGAGTGGAGGAGTGGGGGAATCAAACCCGGTTCTCCCAGATTAGAGTCCGCGCACTTAACCACGACACCAAACTGGCTCTGAGAGAACTTGTGACTGACCCAAGGTCACACCAGCAGCTGCATGTGGAGGAGTGGGGAATCAAACCCGGTTTCCCCGAGATTAGAGTCCGCGCGCCTAGCCCCTGCACCAAACTGGCCATGTAATGCTGTGGGGGAATCAAACCCCGTTCTCCCAGATGAGAGTCCGCGCACTTAACCGAGACACCAAACTTTCATGCCAGTCGCTCACAAAGTAGAATTCTTGCTCACAAGACTCCACAGCTCAGAGGGAGCCCTGCTCCAGAGCCAACGAATTCCTGCAGCAGCCCAATCGCTGGCTCACAAACAACTTCACTGCCAGGAGCTCGCAAAGAAGGTCTGCTCCCGCGGCTCCGCAGCTGAGAGTGGGAGCATCGATCCGGGGTAAATTTTACCCCGCGGCTACTCCGCTTGGAGGCCGTCCGCTTCCCAAAGAACGCTGGAAACTGGCGGGGCCCCCTCCCCTTTTGCTCCTCTCGAAGGAGCCCCCCCCCCAGGAAGGGAGGCGAGGGGGCACGTTCCTCCCCCCCTACCCCGGGGTAAAGGGTGGCCTTACCCGGGCAGATCTCCCTGCTGGCAGGCTGGAAGGACACAACGACGACAGGAGGCGGCGGCGACTGGCTGGGGTGGGGCCGTCGGGGAAGCTCTTATGCAAGCGAGGCTCGGGGGTTGTCCCGCCCCAAGAGCGGCGCTGCGGCTCGGCTGCTCCCGCCCCGGAGGGCGAGGCTCTTAGCGTGAGCTAGCTCACAGTTTTTTAGCCTCCGGCTCACACATTTTTGTCTTCGCTCAGGAAGGATGGGGCTCCAGAGCAGTGTTCCCTCTAAGCTGAGTTAGCGTGAGCTAGCTCACAGTTTTTTAGCCTCCGGCTCACACATTTTTGTCTTCGCTCAGGAAGGATGGGGCTCCAGAGCAAACTACTTTATGCAGTAGCCAAATCGCTTGCTCACGACTTTAATGCCAGTAGCTCACAGAGTAGAATTTTTGCTCACAAGACTCCATGGCTTAGAGGGAACATTGCTCCAGAGCAAACTAATTGATGCAGCAGCCAAATGGCTCGCTCACAACTTTAATGACAGGAGCTCACCAAGTAGAATTTTTGCTCACGGGACTCCACAGCTTAGAGGGAGCGTTGGTTCCCACCGTGCCTCCTGGCACCTTTCACCTTTTTTGCCCAGTCGCTCCCTCGCAACTTCACTGCCAGTAGTTCACAAAGTAGAATTTTTGCTCACAAGACGTCACGGCTTAGAGGGAACACTGGCTGCTAGGAATGTGGTCTGCTGGGAGCCGGGAGACTAAATGGAACCTCCGTGCATCGCCTGTTGGATTTCTGCCTGTCCAGATAGTACCTTTTAGTCCCTTCATTTTCTTCTGGTGCCTTTAGAACAAATGCATAGCTGCAAGGAACCTGGTCTGCTGGTGGCTGTGAGACTAAATGGCACCTCCATCCATCACCCGTTGAATTTCTGCCTGCTCCAGACACCTTTTGGCGCCCACCCTTTCTCCTGGTACATTTAGCAAAGAGCATAGCTGCAAGGAATGCGGTCGGATAGGAGCTGTTAGACTAAATGGAGCATCGCCGTGCATCGCCTGTTGAACTTCTGCCTGCCCAGGTACCTTTTACCTCCCACCTTTTCTTCTGGCACCTTTAAAAGAAATGCACAGCTGCAAGGAACCTGGTCTGCTGGTGGCTGTGAGACGACATGGAACCTCTATCCATCCCCTGTTGAATTCCTGCCTGCCCAGACGCCTTTTGGCGCCTACCCTTTCTCCTGGCATCTTGGTGCAATGGTTAGGAACGCAGACTCTAACCTGGGAGAACCGGGTTTGATTCCCCACGCCTCCACACGCAGCTGCTGGTGTGACCTTGGGTCAGTCACAAGTTCTCTCAGAGCTGTGCTCTCAGCAGTCCTCGGGGAAGAGCTCTCTCAGCCCCACCTACCTCACAGGGTGTCTGTTGTGTGGAGGGGAAGGAGTTTGTAAGCCGCTTTGAGACTCCTTCTGGTAGTGAAGGGCGGGGTGTAAATCCAATCTCCTCCTCCTCCTCCTAAGAAATGCATAGCTGCAAGGAATGTGGTTTATGGGTGGCTGTGAGACTAAATGGAACCTCCATATTCAGAGGCAGTAAGAACATAATCAGCCATAACCTTGGGGGACATAATCAGAAAGGTTTGAGAACCCCAGTACTCCGATGTAAGCAGGCTGCCCACTGGATCTTAAATATAGTTAAACCAATACTGTTGCAAATGTGGGAAACATCGCCTGTTGGATTTCTGCCTGCCCTGTTACTTAAGGCACTGGGGCCCTGCCAGGAAAACTGGGGTGTGGGGAGGATAGCATTCCTTCATTGTGCAAGACTTCACCCGCACCCCGTTTTGCAATCTGGCCTGGAGGCCCTCCAAGTGGTTCACGGTGGGAAAATAACCTTTTACAATCTCTGCTCCCAGCGGGGACAGCTCAGAGCCCATCGGGGCCTCCTGGAGGATCCGTGGCCATCTGCGCAACCCGATGCTTGGACGCAGCCCATCTGCACTTCTGGAAACCAGAGATGTTGTCGGTTTATTTTGTAAGAGAAAATAAGCAAGGCAGTGAGACTGTTGGCATAGGACTGGATCCTGTGCCACGAGACGATACTAGAAAAGAGCCAGAGTCCAGGAGCCCCTTGAAAGACTCACAAAGATTGTGACGGGGGAGGAGCTCTCACGAGTCATGGCTCCCTTCTTCAGACCTTCTCACACACCCCACCACAAACGTTGCTAGTCTTTAAGGTGCTCCTGGACCTGGCTCTTTTCCCCCGCCACAGACTCATACAGCTACCCATCTTGCTCTATTATACAATATCATTCACGTGGCAGAAAAGGAGTGGAGCTAATTGCCTAATGGGGTGCGGTCAGATGGCGTGCCGGGAGCGGGTTAAACTCCTCCGGCCCCATGCGTTTGCTTTTTTTTAACCTGGAGAATCGCGATCACATCTCCTTGCTCCGGATTGCTACGCAGCCACATCGCTCCCCGCCATCCACGTCGGTGTTGTTTCTCTCTCTCTCAGTTTGGGCATGCACACAGGCAGCCATCTGTAGAACTAAAATTTCCGCGCGTGCGCAGAACAGTGATTTCCACTTCAACCCGACTGCTGTAACACTTCCCTTTAAACTTTAAAGAAACACTTCCCTTTTAAACGTTTACCCCGAAAATGGCCACCCTGAGAATCACGAACTCGTCTAAAGGCTAAAACGAGGCACCGTTTAAACATTGTTTTTAATAATGCGGTGGCGGACCTCCGCCTATGCGCACACCGCCAACGCTTTAAAAAAAATGGCGGGCGAAAAGCGGAAGCCTCGGGCAGCTTTCGAGCGGGGAGAGGGTTTAAACCGGAAGTGGCTTGACACCGGAGGAGCGATCAGGCGGGGAAAATGCAGCTGGAACCGGAGAATCAGGAAAACACCACCTGGGTAAGTGGTATCAAAACCCTCCGGGTTAAAGTGGTTTTGAGCCGGAAAGCGACAGCTGGGGACAGGAGGCAGATGTTGACCGTGTGATTGCACAGATGAAATCCGTTTCTGAACTGGCACGACACCAGATCAAATGGCGTGTCCGACTGCACCCAGGGAGGGAGGGCGAGAGATGGCTGGAGAATTCTTCGTATATATTTCCTTCAAACAGAGAACATCGGAAGAGCCCTGCTGGATCAGACCAGTAGTCCGCCTATGCGCACACTGGCAATGCTTTAACAAAAATGGTGGGCGAAAAGCGGAAACCTCGGGCAGCTTTCGAGCGGGGAGAGGGTTTAAACCGGAAGTGGCTTGACACCGGAGGAGCGATCAGGCGGGGAAAATGCAGCTGGAACCGGAGAATCAGGAAAACACCACCTGGGTAAGTGGTATCAAAACCCTCCGGGTTAAAGTGGTTTTGAGCCGGAAAGCGACAGCTGGGGACAGGAGGCAGATGTTGACCGTGTGATTGCACAGATGAAATCCGTTTCTGAACTGGCACGACACCAGATCAAATGGCGTGTCCGACTGCACCCAGGGAGGGAGGGCGAGAGATGGCTGGAGAATTCTTCGTATATATTTCCTTCAAACAGAGAACATCGGAAGAGCCCTGCTGGATCAGACCAGTAGTCCATCCAGTCCAGCATCCTGACTCAAACTTGGGCCAACCAGTTCCTCTGGAGGGCCAGCAACAGGGCAGAGAGGCCGAGGCCTTCATTAGAACACCAGAAGAGCCCTGCTGGATCAGACCAGTGGTCCATCTAGTCCAGCATCCTGTCTCACCCAGTGGCCAACCAGTTCCTCTGGAGGGCCACCAACAGGGCAGAGAGGCCGAGGCCTTCGTAAGAACATCAGAAGAGCCCTGCTGGATCAGACCAGTGGTCCATCTAGTCCAGCATCCTGTCCCACCCAGTGGCCAACCAGTTCCTCTGGAGGGCCAACAACAGGGCATAGAGGCCGAGGCCTTCATGAGAACGTCAGAAGAGCCCTGCTGGATCAGACCAGTGGTCCATCTAGTCCAGCATCCTGTCTCACCCAGTGGCCAACCAGTTCCTCTGGAGGGCCAACAACAGGGCATAGAGGCCGAGGCCTTCGTAAGAACATCAGAAGAGCCCTGCTGGATCAGACCAGTGGTCCATCTAGTCCAGCATCCTGTCTCACCCAGTGGCCAACCAGTTCCTCCGGAGGGCCAAGAACAGGGCACAGAGGCCAAGGCCTTCATTAGAACACAAGAAGAGCCAGTGGCCAACCAGGTTATCTGGAGGGCCAACAACAGAGCATAGAGGCCGAGGCCTTCATGAGAACGTCAGAAGAGCCCTGCTGGATCAGACCAGTGGTCCATCTAGTCCAGCATCCTGTCCCACCCAGTGGCCAACCAGTTCCTCTGGAGGGCCAACAACAGGGCACAAAGGCCGAGGCCTTCCCAGCACTGTGATTCAGAGGTTGACTGCCTCCGAATGTGGAGGTTCCCCTCAGCCACCATGCCTAGTAGCCAATGACTTATCCTCCATGCATCTATCGGATCCCCTTTTGTGAGCCAGTTTGGTGTCGTGGTTAAGTGCGCGGACTCTAATCTGGGAGAACCAAGTTTGATTCCCCTCTCCTCCACTTGCAGCTGCTGGATGACCTTGGGCAAGCCATAGTTCTGTCCAGGGGTCATTTCATAGAAAAAGAGGTGCAGGAGCTCATTAGCATAACTCATTAGCATAACTTATTTGCGTATGCCACACCCCCTGACATCACCAGAAGTGTGTCAGAAGGCAACACCCACTGCTCAGGCTCCACTGGACTCTTTTGTGTCTGTGTCTGTTGTGGGGAGGGGAAGGGAAAGGAGTTTGTAAGCCGCTCTGAGACACCTTTCGGTAGTGAAGGGCGGGGTATAAATGCAATCTCTTCTTCTTCTTCTTTAGATTGCTCGCTATTGGTGGGGGGACATGCAGATCTGCCCTCACAGAGGAGGGAGAGCTTGTACCTGAGGGGGGGGGGGCTTTGCAACTTACCTGGCTGCTTCTTGCTCCCCGTGGCCCAACTGAGGGCTGCTAGGAGGGGGGGGTGGGGCTTGTTGGATGTGCCCGCCCCCTGGGCTCTTTACTGCCGGAGCACGCTCCTGCAGGAAATGACCCCTGGTTCTGTCAGAGCTGTCCTTGAAAAAGAGCAGTTTCTGTCAGAGCTCTCTTAGCCCCACCTACCTCACAGGGAGGGGCGAGTGAAGGGCAGGGTATAAATCCAATCTTCTCCTCCTCGTTTCAAGCTTTCTAGTTCCAGCTCCTGCCAACCTAGCAGTTTGAAAGCAAGAAATTGCAAGTAGATAAATAGGTACCACTCCAGTGGGAAGGTAACAGCGTTCCGTGCCTCTTGGTGTTTAGTCATGCCAGCCACATGACCACGGAAACGTCTTCGGACAGCGCTGGCTCTTCGGCCTTGAAACGGAGATGAGCACCGCAACCCTAGAGTCGGACTCGACTGGCTTTCGAACAAGGGAACCTTTACCTTTTTATCCCTGGTCCTTTCCGCACTTGGATCTCACTCCTGGTTTTATCACACTTCAACTCGCGACACAATACCTTGCATTTATCCCTGGTTATAACACCATCTGTTTATCCCGGGACAAGTGTGGAGCAAAACCAGGGTGATCTCAATGTAACATGGAAACAAAAAATACCCCGAGATAATTACAGGGCTGAGCTCGCATGTAGTGCAGAATGTAAGTTCAGAGACAGGGCTGAACCAGGATTTAAAGTCTAGTGCGGAAAGGACCCCGGCGGCCCTCACCACATCCTCTGGCCTTGCAAACCCTACAGGATCGCCATCGGGCAGCTGCAACTTGACAGCACGTTCCTCCACCACGGCCGAGACTCTTGCGTCTTTGCGATTAAAAGATCTGTTTTGAGTTTTGGAGCAAACCAAGACGGTGGTCGACAGCCGTGGAGCCGCTGCAGGCACTCGGCGGGTACAAGATCTCCGCTTCAGGGCCGTGGGGCTTGCTGCCGCTCTCGCCCGCGTCCCTGCAGATTTCACCCAAAAATGCCCACGGCTTCCAGGCAACCAAGGCCTGACTGTCCCTGGAACTCCTCCCCTTTCGGGGGCATGGAAAAAAGCAGATTGGCTAGATCCCATTTAGTGAGACCGAGGCTGGGTCATAATGTAAACCAGACACTTTCCACATCACGCTGCCTTTCTAAACCGGAACTGAATGCTGTGGTTTCTACTCTTGCCGTACGTCCCGGGCCCCCCACCCCCCGATTTGGGCCTGGAGGAACTGACAGAAAACACCCCTCTTAAGCCAGGGAGGTGTTCAGGGTCCCTGAGAGACTGGTACCACCCACGGAGGCAAGAGGCAAGGAAGTTGTGCCGTTACCAGCTCCAGGCTGGGAAATCCCTGGAGATTTTACGGGTGGAGTTTACAGAGGGGAGACACCTCAGGTACAGTTGCCAGTTTGGTGGAGTGGTTAAGAGTGCAAACTCTAATCTGGGTTCGATTCCCCACTCCTCCACAAGCAGCTGCTGGCGTGACCTTGGGCCCGTCACAAGTTCTCTCAGAGCTGTTCTCTCAAGGACAGTTCTGGAAAGAGCTCTCTCAGCTCCGCCTACCTCCCAGGGTGTCTGTTGGGAGGGGAAGGGAAAGGAATTTGTAAGCCGCTCTGAGACTCCTTTGGGGAGTGAAGGGCGAGGTATAAATCCAATCTCTTCTCTTCTTCTTCTTCTTTTACCTCACAGGCAGTGTTCCCTCTAAGCTGAGTTAGTGTGAGCCAGCTCACAGTTTTTTAGCCTCTGGCTCACAGATTTTTGTCTTCGCTCGGGGAGGATGGCTCCGGAGCAAACTAATTTATGCAGTCGCCAAATCACCCACTCACAACTTTCATGCCAGGAGCTCAGAAAGTAAAATTTTTGCTCAGAAGACTCTACAGCTTAGAGGGAACATTGCTCACAGGGTGTCTGTTCTGGGGAGGGGAAGGGAAAGGAGTCTGTAAGCCGCTCTGAGACTCCTTGGGGGGGGTAAAGGGCGGGGTATAAATCCAGTCTCTTCTTCTTCTTCTTTTACCTCACAGGGTGTCTGTTGTGGGGAGGGGAAGGGAAAGGAGTTTGTGAGCTGCTCTGAGACTCCTTTGGGTAGTGAAGGGCAGGGTATAAATCCAGTCTCTTCTTCTTTT
>NW_015166465.1:29687-74956 GCF_001447785.1 Gekko japonicus | reverse complement strand
TCCCTGATGGATTAAAGTACCCTGGTCCTGCTCCTACATTTAAGAACATAAGAACATAAGAGACGCCAATGTTGGATCAGGCCAAAGGCCCATCCAGTCCAACACTCTGTGTCACACAGTGGCCAGAAATACCAGTGCCATCAGGAGGTCCAGCAGTGGGGCCAGGACATTAGAAGCCCTCCCACTGTTGACCCCCCCCCCAAGCACCAAGAAGACAGAGCATCACTTGCCCCAGAGCCCCTAGCTATACCTTGTGGCTAATAGCCACTGATGGACCTCTGCTCCATATGCTTATCTAATTCCCTTTTGAAGCCGTCCATGCTTGTAGCACCCACCACTTCCTGTGGCAGTGAATTCCATGTGTTAATCACTCTTTGGGTGAAGAAGTACTTCCTTTTATCCGTTCTAACCCGACCGCTCTGCAGTTTCATGGAGTGCCCACGAGTTCTTGTATTGTGAGAAAGGGAGAAAAGTACCTCTTTCTTTACCTGCTCTTTCCCATGCATAATCTTATAAACCTCGATCATGTCACCCCTCAGTCGTCTTTTCTCC
Source organism: Gekko japonicus (assembly GCF_001447785.1). Lineage (NCBI taxonomy): Eukaryota > Metazoa > Chordata > Lepidosauria > Squamata > Gekkonidae > Gekko > Gekko japonicus. The sequence goes on along the minus strand of NW_015166465.1, from coordinate 74,404 downwards.
AAGCTAAAGAGCCCTAAGCGCTTTAACCTTTCCTCATAGGGAAAGTGTTCCAACCCTTTTATCATTCGAGTTGCCCTTTTCTGCACTTTTTCCAAAGCTATAATATCCTTTTTAAGGTGTGGTGCCCAGAACTGCACACAGTATTCCAAATGAGGTCTCACCATTGATTTATATAGGGGCATTATTATATTGGCTGATCTGTTTTCAATACCCTTCCTAATAATCCCCAGCATAGCATTGGCCTTCTTTATTGCAGTCACACACTGTCTCGACATTTTCAGTGAGTTATCCACTACAACTCCAAGATCTCTCTCTTGCTCAGTCTCTGCCAGTTCAGACCCCATCAATGTGTATTTATATTTAGGATTTTTGGCTCCAATGTGCATCACCTTGCACTTGGCCACATTGAACCCCATTTGCCATGTTGACGCCCACTCGCCCATCCTTGACAGATCCCCTTGGAGTGCCTCACAATCCTCACTGGTTTTCACCACCCTGAACAACTTTGTATCATCCGCAAATTTAGCCACTTCACTGCTTACTCCCATCTCCAAATCATTAATGAACAAGTTAAAAAGCAGTGGACCAAGTACTGATCCCTGCGGTACCCCACTGCTTACCACCCTCCACTGAGAAAATTGCCCACCTACACTCACTCTCTGTTTTCTATGAACTAGCCAGTTTTTGATCCATAAAAGGACTTGTCCTTCTATCCCATGATTTTTGAGCTTACTTAGGAGCCTTTGATGAGGAACTTTATCAAAAGCTTTCTGGAAGTCAAGGTAAATAATATCTATTGGATCCCCCTTGTCCACATGTTTGTTCACCCCCTCAAAGAACACTAACAGGTTAGTGAGACAAGATCTTCCCTTACAGAAACCGTGCTGAGTCTGCCTCAATAGGTTTTGTTCATCTATGTGCCTACTAATTCTTTCCTTAATAATGGTTTCCACCAATTTACCCGGTATCGACGTCAGACTGACTGGCCTGTAATTTCCCGGATCTCCTCTGGAACCCTTTTTAAAGATGGGAGTGACATTAGCTACCTTCCAATCCTCAGGAATGGAGGCAGATTTTAAGGAAAGATTACATATCTTTGTCAGGAGATCTACAAGTTCACATTTGAGTTCTTTCAGAACTCTCGGATGTATGCCATCTGGGCCTGGTGATTTTTCAGTTTTTAAGTTGTCTATCAGTTTTAGGACCTCCTCTCTCGTCACCTCAATCTGACTCAGGTCTTTCAACACCCCTCCTGAAATCAGTGGTTCTGGAGTGGGCAAGCACTTCTCATCTTCCACAGTGAAGACGGAGGCAAAAAATGCATTTAGCTTCTCAGCCATTTCCCTATCATCCTTCAATACTCCTTTTACCCCTTGGTCGTCCAAGGGCCCCACTGCCTCCCTGGCTGGTTTCCTGTTTCTAATGTATTTGAAGAAAGTTTTATTGTTGGTTTTTACGTTTTTTGCTATATGCTCCTCATATTCCCTTTTTGCCTGCCTGACCTCAGACTTGCATTTTATTTGCCATAGCCTGTGTTCCGTTTTATCAGCCTCACTGTGACTAGCTTTCCACTGCTTAAAGGAATTCTTTTTACTTTTTACAGCCTCCATTACTCTGTTTGTTAACCATGCAGGCTTTTTCCTATACCTGTTTGTGCCTTTCCTAACCTGCGGAATATATATTTTTTGAGCTTCTAGGATCGTAGTTTTAAATAGATCCCAAGCTTCCCCAATTGTTTTGACCCTTTCTACTTTTCCTTTCAGTTTCCTCCCCACGTGTCCCCTCATATCAGAGAAATTACCCCTTTTAAAGTTAAAAATGGTTGTGTGAGTCTTTTTGGCCAATTCTCTATTTGTACAAATGATGAACTCAACAACATTATGATCACTGTTTCCAAGCGGTGCAATCACTTTTACATCTCTCACCAGGTCTTGAGTGTTACTTAGGACCAAATCAAGGATCGCCTCTCCCCTGGTAGGTTCCGTGACCATCTGCTCCATAGCACAGTCATTTAGAGTGTCTAGAAACTCAATCTCTTTTTCCCGGCTAGAACACATATTGACCCAATCAATGTGTGGGTAGTTAAAATCACCTATTATTACACAGTGTTTTTGTCTAGTTGCTATCTTTAAGGCATTCATCATTTTATAATCCTCCTCTATCTTTTGATCTGGTGGGCGATAACAAACTCCCAGTGTTAAGTTTCCTTTTGGCCCCCCTATTTCAACCCATAGAACTTCCAGAAGCGAATCCAATTCACTTAGCCTCTCAATCTTTCTAGACTTTATACCCTCTCTGACATACAGAGCTACCCCACCTCCAACCCTTCCCCCCCTATCCTTCCGATATAATATATAACCGGGAATCACTGTGTCCCACTGATTTTCCTCATCCCACCAAGTTTCAGAAATACCCACAATGTCTATTTTTCCCTCCGACACCAAGCACTCCAACTCCCCGATTTTACCTCGGACACTTCTAGCATTTGTATAGAAACAGCTGTAATTTCCCTTACAAGTTAAGCCTGCATCCTTCCTCTTGCTATCTCGAGTCGTTGTCCGGCAGTCCATGTCACCAGCCATGGCCTCTGTGGACAATTTCAATCCACCTCCCTGTAGAAAAGCAACCGGTACCCCCTCACCTCTCTCAGATGAGCCAACCCGAACCAGAGACTTTTCATCTCCTGTCGGCTTTCCCCCAATATTCAGTTTAAAAGCTGCTCTGCCACCTTTTTGATTTTAAGTGCCAGCAGCCTGGTTCCTTCTCGGGACAAGTGGAGACCGTCTCGCCTGTACAGCTCCCTCTTGTTCCAAAAAGTATCCCAGTGCCTAACAAACCTGAACCCTTCCCCCCTACACCATCGTCTCATCCACGCATTGAGACTCCTGATCTCTGCCTGTCTCTCCGGCCCTGCGCGTGGAACAGGTAACACTTCTGAGAAGGCTACCTTGGAGGTCCTGGACCTAAGTTTCCTGCCCAGCAGCCTAAATTTCTCCTCCAGGACCTCACGACTGCATTTCCCCACATCGTTGGTGCCGACATGCACCACGACCACTGGCTCCTCCCCAGCACTATCTACCAGCCTATCTAAAACACGCGTAATGTCCGCTACCTTCGCACCAGGCAGGCAAGTCACCATACGGTCAGTACGCGGGTTCGCCACCCAGCTGTCTACCTGCCTAAGGATCGAATCACCCACTACCAAGAGCCCCCCTCCCACCCTGCTCAGGGATGGTTCCTTGGTGCAAAAGGAGAGCCGCTCACCAGCTGGGGAAGAGGTCCCTTCTGAGGGCACATTCCCCTTATCCTCAGCATGGTGCCCTGTTTCCCCTAGACCCTCATGCTCCCTGACAGCAGCGGGGCTGCCAGATCCAGAGTGGGACGAAGCTAACAAGTCCCCGAGAGTCTTTTCTGTGTGCCTAGCTGACTGTCTCTGCTTCTCCAGGTCAGCCACCTTGGCCTCAAGGGAGCACACACGTTCCCTGAGAACCAGGAGCTCCTTGCACCGAGGACACACCCAAGACTTCTGCCCAGTGGGCAGATAGTCATACATGTGACACTCCGTGCAAAACACTGGATAGCCCCCAACCCCCTGCTGGCATTCTGGCTTCATAATTCTTTTAAAATAAATAAATATAATCCCCCTTTTAAACCCTTGGTATTTATGTGGTTTTTGTTATCAAGTCAAATTATTTTACGGGAAAGACAAAGAGCCTAGGGCCTTGTCTTTCTGGCTCTTTTTGGGCTTCTTACAGAGCCCCTAGGCTAAGAGCCACAGGCAAAGAGCCCTTTAGCTCTTTGATAAGACACTGCTTGGCCACAGGCAAAGAGCCCTTTAGCTCGCCCTTCGGCTCGTGTCAGCTCAGGAAGGATGGCTCCAGAGCAAACTGATTTATGCAATAGCCAAATTGCTTGCTCACAACTTTAATGCCGGTAGCTCACAAAGTAGCTTAGAGGGAGCATTGGTTGTGGGTACTGCCTACAGCTTCTGGGGGGAAGCCAGAGCGAAAGAACCAGCCCCATAGACGTCCCAGCCCCCAGAACAGGAAAAGATGTCCTGCTGCCAGCGTGAGGGTCACAAGGATTTCCACCACACAGTCATGCGCCCGAGGTTAAAGCATCGTCCCTCCAAAACCACAAACAATAGCCTGGCTGAGTAGATCGCCATGGAAACCCACATAGCACCCTGGTGAGGATGAGTCAGAAGTTGTTTTCCACCCTTGCTCTACAAATGACGAAGTGGTGGTGGGGGGGTTCCTTATGCCCTGGAGATGCCCGGAACCCCAGGCAAAACCCACAGCTGTGGTTTTGGTGGGATACTGATGATGCACGGAACCGAATCCGCTCACAGCTGGGTGTGGCCGGGGCCCCCAGCCCCTAATACTTTCCAGATGTCAGATACTTTACTGGGGAGGGATAGCGTTCAAGGGAAATACACTGTGGAGGCAGACCTGGAGGGCTGATAGCAGAAGCACTCTGTACGCGCTCAGAGTGGCTGTTTGTTAGTGAGGTCTGTCTCTTTTGTGGAGGAGAGGAGGGCTGCAAAGACGGAGCAAAAGAATTTATAAAAAAAATAGTGCAATGGGAAAGAAGAGTCCCTTTATTCAGAAATACCGAATACTATATTTATTGCTATATGAGCAGAGAAAGACAGACAGACAGACAGACAGACAGGCAATGATGATGATGATGATAGATAGTAAGTTGCAGAGCCCCCCCCCCCCATAGCTAGCAATCCAAAACAGTCCAGTGGCACCTTTAAGACCAAGTTTTATTCAGGTACAAGCTCTCCCTCCTCTGCGAGGACAGATCTGCACGTTTCACACACACACACACCCAATAGCTAGCAATCCAAAACAGTCCAGTGGAGCCTGAGCGGTGGGTGTTGCCTTCTGACACACTTCTGGTGATGTCAGGGGACCTTGTGGCACATGCAAATAAGTTATGCGAATGAGGTCCTGCACCTCTTTTTCTACGAAATGACCCCTGAGTATATCTGAAGAAAACTTTTCCCTCCGCTGCACCGTTTTTTATTTGATCTGCCTGTTTCTTTGACTGAAAGGTTTCTAGCAAGAGAAGGGGGGAGGGGCTCCTAAGCGGATGTGGTTAAAATGCCCCCCCCCCAGACCTGAGGAACCCTGCTGAGCCCAATCTGCTAAGCAGGGTCAAACCTGGTTCGTACTTGGATGGGAGACCACCAAGGAAGGCCAGGGTCGCGGTACAGAGGCAGGCAGTGGCAAACCACCCCCGTTTCTTGCCCTGAAAACCCCATGAGGGGTTGCTGTAAGTCAGCTTGCATAAAAGAGGGGATTGGATAAACACATGGAGCAGAGGTCCATCAGTGGCTATCAGCCACAAGGTGTAGATAGGAACACTCTGTCTGGGGCAAGGGATGCTCTGTATTCTTGGTGCTTGGGAGGGGGGGCAACAGTGGGAGGGCTTCCAGTGTCCTGGCCCAGCTGGTGGACCTCCTGATGGCCCCTGGGTTTTGGCCACTGCGTGACACAGAGTGTTGGACTGGATGGGTCGTTGGCCTGATTCAACATGGGCTTCTCTTATGTTCTTATGTCTGGGCCAGTGATGCTCTGTATTCTTGCTGCTTGGGGGGGGCAACAGTAGGAGGGCTTCTGGAGTTCTGGCCTCGCTGGTGGACCTCCTGATGGCACCTGGGTTTTGGCCACTGTGTGACACAGAGTGCTGGATTGGAAGGGCCATTGGCCTGATTGAACAGGGCTTCTCTGATGTTATTATGTTTGGGGCAGTGATGTTCTGTCTTCTTGGTCCCTGGGGGGGGCAACAGTAGGAGGGCTTCTGGAGTTCTGGCCTCGCTGGTGGACCTCCTGATGGCACCTGGGTTTCGGCCACTCTGTGACACAGAGTGTTGGACTGGATGGGCCACTGGCCTGGTCCAACATGGCTTCTCTCATGTTCTTAACTCTCGAATGCTCATACCCCAAAAATCGTGTTAGTCTTTAAGGCGCTACTGGACTCAAATTTTGCTCTTCTACTGCAAACCAACATGGCTATCCACCTGAAATTCTCACCAACCCTGTCCCCTTTCCCAGGACTTGGCAACGTCCTGATCAACATGTGGTATCCAGAGCTGGACAATGCATTCCAGGTGAGGCCTGACCAGCGCATCGAAAAGAGCGGAATTTTCAAGTGGGCAGACCTCATTCTGGCCAGATCATGGCCCGTATTCTTTTAAGACTCAGGTTTCCAGTTAGCATTTTTGCTACTGGCCAGAAAGCCCCCCAAATTTCAGATGCGGGACAGGATCCAGTCTGGGCCTCCTCACCTCCACAGAGAGCAATCTCCTCCCCCCATACAAACTCACAGACCCAGGTTTTGAAGGCGGTGGGTGTGTCGGAACGGCGGTTTCAGCAGTACAGCGAAGTCCTCGAGGCCCTAAAATACCGGGAGGTCTGTTGCAGGGAAGTTCTCTTTTGCACAAAAGAGTTTCTCTCTGCAAACATTCAAAACATGCGCCGGTGCCAAAAGCAGTGAGTCATACGCCGAGCACCACCTAACTACAGCTATGTGCAAAGGCATTTTTATCAGGGGCGTGAAAGCCTTGCTTCGTATCCAGGATCCACGCTCCTGTTTGAAATGGGGCACCAAGGTTTGTTCAAGTCATTCTAGAGACGGATGACCCAGGCTCTATCAGATCTTGGCGGCTAACCAGGGTTGCCTCAATCAGTCAGTCAACCAGTAAATCCTAAAAGAAATCAACCCGGACTGTTCCCTGGAAGGCCAGACAATGAAACTGAAGCTCAAATACTTTGGCCACCAAATGAGAAGGGAGCACTCACTGGAGAAGACCCCGATGCTGGGAAGTACTGAAGGTCAAAGAAGACGGGGACGGCAAAGGATGAGATGGTTAGGTGAAGGTAAAGGTTCCCTTGCTCGAAAGCCAGTCGAATCTGACTCTAGGGTTGCGGTGCTCATCTCCGTTTCCAAGCCGAAGAGCCAGCGCTGTCCGAAGACGTTTCCGTGGTCATGTGGCCGGCATGACTATACACCAAGGCGCACGGAATGCTGTTAGCTTCCCACCGAAGTGGTACCTATTTATCTACTTGCAATTTCTTGCTTTCGAACTGCTAGGTTGGCAGGAGCTGGAACTAGAGACGGGAGCTCACTCCGTCATGCGGCACCCGGGTCTCGAACTGCTGAACTACCGACCTTCCACAGCCTGCAGTTCAGCATCTTAACGACTTGAGCCACCGCAGCTCCTTGTTGGTTAGACAGTGTCATCGATGCAACGAACATGGAATTCAGCAAACTTCAGAGGACGGCGGAAGACAGGAGGGCCTGGCGTGATCTGGTCCATGGGGTTGCAAAGAGTCGGACTCGACTGTGTGACTGAACAACAACCAGGGTTGGCCCTGGTTTGTACTTGGATGAGAGACCGTCAAGGAAGTCCAGGCCTGCTACACAGAGGCAGGCAACGGAACCTCTGCTTGTTTTTCTCTTGCCTTGAAAACCCTACAGGGTCACTATAAGTCAGCTGTGAAGGAGGAGGAGGAGGAGATTTATACCCCGCCCTTCACGACCCAAAAGAGTCTCAGAGCGGCTTACAATCTCCTTTCCCTTCCCCTCCCCACAACAGACACCCTGTGAGGTAGGTTGGCCTGAGAGAGCTCTTTCGAGGACTGCTCGTGACAGAACAGCTCTGAGAGAACTTGTGACTGACCCAAGGTCACACCAGCAGCTGCATGTGGAGGAGTGGGGAATCGAACCCGGTTCTCCCAGATTAGAGTCCGTGCTCCTACCCACTATGCCTGACTTGACGGGCCTTTCCGCCACTGCCAATTCTAGGGAGATATTTATTTTTTAAAAATTATTCGCCTCCTTTCTTCCTTACAGAGCCCAAAAGGCAGCTTAGAAACAGACAAAACTCATCAAATAAAACACGCTGAAAACATAAAACCAAAATACAAAAACCACCACTTCGCACTGCTGTGAAACTTAACCCAACGCAGTCCTAAATAAAACCGTCTTCAACTGCCTCCAATATACGGCCACGGGGCTGCATACCTGCAAGACCGCCTCTCCCCTTACGTGCCCCGAAGAGCCGTAGGATCGGCTAATCAGCATCTCTTGGTGGTCTCTTGGTGGTCCCCGACCCCAGGGATGTCCGTCTTGCCTCAGCTTACCTGGTGGAATGAGCTACCTTATGAGATCAGGGCCCTGTGGGAACTTGTGCAGTTCTGCAGGGCCTGCAAGACGGAGCTCTTCCGCCTGGCTTTTAGTTGAGATGGAAGGCATCCTCCCTCTATTTGTTGGGCCTTTGGTGAATCAGAACCGTGTAACTTCTGGAACCCCAATTAGTGATAGACCTTATTGGTTGAGGCTTTGATTAGACATATAAGAATTATGACTCAATTTTATCTGATTATTTTAGCTGTCTTTAATGGTATATTATGTTCGATGGAACCCACCCTGGGCCCGCTATGCGGAGAGGGCGGGATACAAGTAAAATGATTTATGAGCCCCCTTTCTTCCAACGGCGCTCAAGGCAGCTTACGATATTAATAGCAAAGGTAAAGGTGTCCCTTGCTCGACAGCCAGGCGAATCCGACTCTAGGGATGCGGTGCTCATCTCCGTTTCCAAGCCGAAGAGCCAGTGCTGTCCGAAGACGTCTCCGTGGTCATGTGGCCGGCATGACTAGATGTTACCTTCTCACCGAAGCGGTACCTATTTAGACATAAACTCCAGATTTAAATTCCGTTTCGGACTGCTTTAATCAAACGCAGTCCTGAATAAAACCATCTTCGACGGCCTCCTCAAGATCGAAAGTGAGTGCACCTCCCTAGGGAGGATGTCCCATAATGGTGGGGCCGACACGGGAAAGGCCCTGTCTAGTGTGCCCACTAGAAAAGCCCCTTTGATCGATGGGACCGTCAGGAGAGCCCCTCCCTCTGTTTAATTCCTGGGCAGGAACATGCGGGGGGGGGGGGAGCACGTACCTCTGTTTAAGTCCTGGGTGTGAACAGGCGGGGGGGGGGGGAGACAGCTCTTCAGATAACCTGGTCGTAAGGAATGTGCAGGGAGGCAGCGTGGGTAGATTTAATGTTTACAAAGCAAGCTCCGAGGTATGTGCACGTCTGTTGGCCTCTTGAGTATCCATACTGCAGTGTTAGGAAAGTCAAGTAATGAATAAATAGACACACAATTCATACAGTATAACAACTACTAGAATTTGTAATCATCCTACTAAGCTGATTCCTCTCCTCGCAACAGACACCCTGTGAGGTAGGTAGGGCCGAGAGAGCTCTTGACAGAAACGGCTCTTTTTCAAGGGCAGCTCTTATCAGAACTAGGGCTTGCCCAAGGTCATCCAGCAGGTGCAAGTGGAGGAGTGGGGAATCAAACCCGGTTCTCCCAGATTAGAGTCCGCGCACTTAACCACAACACCAACCTGGCTCAGTATTTTTGTATGGCTGTATGACCCTGGGAAAGCCACGAATTATCATTGTGTATGGGCAATGAGAACCTCTAACAACACTGTGCAGTGGTTAAGAGTGACAGATTCTATCTGGAAAACCAGGTGTGATTCCCTACTCCTCCTCCACCGGAAACCTGCTGGGTGATCTCAGGCCAGTCACGGTTCTTTCTGAACTCTCTCGGCCCCACCTACCTCACAAGGGGACTGGTGTGGAGAGAGAAAGGGAAGGCGATGGTAATCTGCTTTGAGACTCCTTAGGAAAGGAGGAAAAGGAGGAGGAGATTAGATTTCTATTCCGCCCTTCACTACCCAAAGGAGTCTCAGAGTGGCATACAATCTCCTTTCCCTTCCCCTCCCCACAACAGACACCCTGTGAGGTGGGCGGGGCTGAGAGAGCTCCTGACAGAAACGGCTCTTTTTCAAGGACAGCTCTTATCAGAACTACGGCTTGCCCAAGGTCATCCAGCCAGGTGCAAGTGGAGGAGTGGGGCATCAAACCCGGTTCTCCCAGATTAGAGTCCACACACTTAACCACTACACCAAACTGGCTCAGTATTTTTGTATGTTATAAGTTTTACCTAGGTTTTAATATTGGCCCTTTATTTGACTTCTATTCCTTGGGGAAAACCTAGTCTTGCATATAGTTAAATACATATACTACGGCTCTTGTGGGTCCCCCCCCCCCCCGAAATCAATTATTTTCCCTGCTAGGAATCAATTGCATTTGTTTGTATTTGGAGTAAAAAAAACCCAATATTGTTAATTGGGTTTGCCTGTGTCCTTTACAAAGTTTATCTCTCCGGTATCTGGCATTACATTTTATGTCTCACGTGGCTCGGCCCAACAAAGTGACATTTATGTCAGATCTGGCCCTCGTAACAAATGAGTTCGACACCCCTGGCCCTAGGTTGAAGGAACGGAATTCGAGATGCCAGACATTTGGGTCCTGGGTTTTTTGCCATTTGAAATACCAAGCTAGTGTCTCAGTGCCCTCTTCTGGTAGGACTCAGAAACTGCAGGGGCAGAAAACACACCAGTTGAAGGAAAGGATTGAGGCATTCGGGAATACATCTCCCAGTCTTAGCATGCACTCTCCCTGCAATTCTTACAGCAGTCTTGTAAGGTAGGGGGGGCCTCATCACTGCACAAGAGACAGTGGAAGTGAGTAGTTTGCTCTTAGCTTAGGGCACCCAGTGAAATCATGGTTACGGTGAGACTTGAACTAGGGTCTCTTCGGAACACGAAACTGTTGGATATTGTAACTCTGTATGCAAGAGGGATGGAGCTGCAGTGGCTCAAGTGGTTAAGACGCTGAACTGCAGGCTGTGGAAGGTCGGTAGTTCAGCAGTTCGAGACCCGAGTGTGCCGCATGACAGAGTGAGCTCCCGTCTCTAGTTCCAGCTCCTGCCAACCTAGCAGTTCGAAAGCAAGAAATTGCAAGTAGATAAATAGGTACCACTTCAGTGGGAAGGTAACAGCGTTCTTTCCATGCGCCTTGGTGTTTAGTCATGCCGGCCACATGACCACGGAAACGTCTTTGGACAGCGCTGGCTCTTCGGCTTGGAAACGGAGATGAGCACCGCAACCCTAGGGTCGGATTTGACTGGCTTTCGAGCAAGGGAACCTTTACCTTTTTATGCAAGAGGGTCTGGGAGGGAGAGGATTAAGAGAATTCCCTCAATGGGGTACACTTGGCAGCTGCCCCCCACTCTTATCGGTTACATGTTGAGTCTCTTTGGCCATTGCTTGCCTTCTGTTTCATCTTATACAGGAGACTTCTGCTTCTTCCCCTCCTTCTCCTTTACCTGGACTTGGAGCTGTAGCAAGTTAACCCATCTGGAAGTCGATCTGTTCACAAGAAGTTTAAACGGACCTACATGAATATGCCATGTAAGATGTGCTTCTGTTTTTGCAAGTAAAATTTCTCTCTCTGGTGACCACCGGAGTCAGATCACCTTTGTCATTTGTTTGAACAGCATCTTCCCCTTAACCGGGAAACGTGGAGGATCAAGGATACCGCGAGAAAGCTTCCGTGCTTCCAAGGCAAATGATTATTATTATTTTACATTTAACCCAATAAAAACTTTCCTTGCTGGATCAGACCGAAGGTCTACCGAGTCCAGTTCCCCTTTCCCAACTGTAGCCAGCCGGATGCTTACAGCAAAACGTAAGGGCAATAGCCCTTTTCCTTAGCTGGGAGCTGTACCAGGCCTCTTGCTCTCCACTGTGGCAACACCACCACAGCAGTGACTCGAGAAAGTGAGAGACGACCGGGGGGGGGGTGTCTGGTGGTGTGGGGTGGGGTTGCCATTAGCCAGGCCACGTTGCACAGCTTCTGCAGCTGGCACCACAAGCAACGAGGGAAAAAGTGACGGAAGGGTGCTTGTTTACCTCCTACCTAGAGAGCTAGGACTCTAATCTGGGAGAACCAGGTTGGATTCCCCACTCCTCCACATGCAGCTGCTAGTGTGACCTTGGGTCAGTCACAGGTTCTCTCAGAGCTGTTCTCTCAGATCCACCGACCTCACAGGGGTGCCTGTTGTGGGGAGGGGAAGGGAAAGGAGTTTGTAAGCCACTCTGAGACTCCTTCGGGTAGTGAAGGGCAGGGGTATAAATCCAGTCTCTTCTTCTTCTTCTACCTCACAGGGTGCCTGTTGTGGGGAGGGGAAGGGAAAGGAGTTTGTAAGCCACTCTGAGACTCCTTCGGGTAGTGAAGGGCAGGGGTATAAATCCAGTCTCTTCTTCTTCTTCTACCTCACAGGGTGCCTGTTGTGGGGAGGGGAAGGGAAAGGAGTTTGTAAGCCACTCTGAGACTCCTTCGGGTAGTGAAGGGCAGGGGTATAAATCCAGTCTCTTCTTCTTCTTCTACCTCACAGGGTGCCTGTTGTGGGGAGGGGAAGGGAAAGGAGTTTGTAAGCCACTCTGAGACTCCTTCGGGTAGTGAAGGGCAGGGGTATAAATCCAGTCTCTTCTTCTTCTTCTACCTCACAGGGTGCCTGTTGTGGGGAGGGGAAGGGAAAGGAGTTTGTAAGCCACTCTGAGACTCCTTCGGGTAGTGAAGGGCAGGGGTATAAATCCAGTCTCTTCTTCTTCTTCTACCTCAGCCTATCAGCTCTGCCTTGGGCAGATGAACAAGGGAGCTGCACTGCACAGCTCCTAAGCAGATTCGATGCTGGGTGAAAAGGCGGTGGAAGCCAAGTTGTGTTGTGTTACCAAGTGGCTTGGCGGTGTTCCCTCTAAGCTGAGTTAGTGTGAGCTACCTCAGTGTTTTAGCCTCCGGCTCACACATTTTTGTCTCAGCTCAGGAAGGAGGGCTCCATGGCAAACTAATTTATGCATTAGCCAAATGGCGCACTCACAACTTGAATGCCAGAAGCTCACAAAGTAGAATTTTTGCTCACAAGACTCCGCAGCTTAGAGGGAGCGTTGTCCACAGGTCATTTTCTTCCTGTCGAAGAACCCCTATCGGCCGGATTCAGGTTTTTCCAAAACAGACCAGGGCTGTGGCTGGCCCTGTGGGCTCAAAGCAAACCCCAAACACAAAAGTCATGTCATGATTAAGGACCAGCCAAAATGATACAAAGGAATGTGTCACCTTTTGAGTGCACCATCAGGCTGTACCTGCTGAAGTTTGTGCACTTTTTAAAAAAAGGTGGCTTGGTCTTAATAAAATGTGGAAACATGGAAACAGAGAGCTGGAAGGGGACCCCAGGGGACATCTAGCCCAACCCCCTGTATAAGGCAGGGAATTCACAGCTGCCTCTCGCTCCCCCAGTGACTCCTGCTATATGCCCAGAGTAAGGAGAAAACCCTCCAGGATCCTTGGGGCAATCTGGCCTGGAGGAAAATTCCCTCCTGACCCCAAAAGTGGTGATCGGCATTACCCTGGGCAAGTAAGAAAGGGCCACAAGAGCTGAGCAGAGCATTACATGGCCAGTTTGGTGCAGAGGCTAGGAGCGCGGACTCTAATCTGGGGGAAACCGGGTTTGATTCCCCACTCCTCCACATGCAGCTGCTGGGGTGACCTTGGGTCAGTCACAAGTTCTCTCAGAGCCAGTTTGGTGTAGTGGTTAAGTGCGCGGACTCTAATCTGGGAGAACCGGGTTTGATTCCCCACTCCTCCACTCGCACCTGGCTGGATAACCTTGGGCAAGCCGTAGTTTTGATAAGAGCTGTTCTTGAAAAAAAGAGCAGTTTCTGTCAGAGCTCTCTCAGCCCCACCCACCTCACAGGGTGCCTGTTGTGGGGAGGGGAAGGGAAACGAGATTGTAAGCCGCCCTGAGACACCTTTGGGTAGCGAAGGGCGGGGTATAAATCCAATCTCTTCTTTTTCTTCTTCTTCTCTCAAGGGCAGTCCTCAGGAGAGCTCTCTCAGCCCCACCTACTTCACAGGGCGTGTGTTGTGGGGAGGGGAAGGGCAGGGTATAAATCCAGTCTCCTCCTCCTCCTCCTCTTCTTCTTCTTGGAGGCTGATTTTGCTTTGGACGAACGTAACAGTCTGCAAAACCCTTTTAACTTGCAAAAGTTCACACATGAGCAAGGTGATGACAACATGATTGTAAACAGAAGTCAGTATGTGACATGAATGAGACCACGGGGTCTTCTGGCTATGTGGCTGAGGACATCTGAGGTCAAGCCAGTTTTACCTCTGGCACTGGTGTGTCAACACTGGCTGTTAAAAGACTTTCTCTGGGAAAGCCACGAATCATCACTGTGTATGGGCAATAGGAGCTGCGGTGGCTCAAGTGGTTAAGACGCTGAACTGCAGGCTGTGGAAGGTCGGTAGTTCAGCAGTTCGAGACCCGAGTGTGCCGCATGACGGAGTGAGCTCCTGTCTCTAGTTCCAGCTCCTGCCAACCTAGCTGTTCAAAAGCAAGAAATTGCAAGCAGATAAATAGGGACCACTTCGGTGGGAAGGTAACAGCGTTCCGTGCGCCTTGGTGTTTAGTCATGCTGGCCACATGACCACAGAAAAGTCTTCGGACAGCGCTGGCTCTTCGGCTTTGAAACAGAGATGAGCACCGCAACCCTAAAGTCGGATTCGACTGGCTTTCGAGCAAGGGAACCTTTACCTTTTATGGGCAATGAGTACCTGTAACAACACTATCCAGTGGTTAAGAGCGACAGATTCTATCTGGAGGACCAGGTGTGATTCTCTACTCCTCCTCCGCCGGAAGCCTGCTGGGTGACCTCAGGCCAGGCATTGGTTTTTTCCGAACTCTCTCGGCCCCCACCTACCTCACAAGGGGACTGTTGTGGAGAGAGGAAGGGAAGGCGATGGTAATCTGCTTTGAGATGCCTTAGGAAAGGAGGAAGAGGAGGAGGAGGAGATTAGATTTCTACCCCGCCCTTCACTATCCAAAGTGGTCTCAGAGTGGCTTACCATCTGCTTTCCCTTCCCCTCCCCACAACAGACACCCTGTGAGGGAGGTGGGGCTGAGAGAGCTCTTTGAAAACTACTCTTGAAAGAACAGCTCTGAGAGAACTGTGGCTTGCCCAAGGTAACCCAGTAGCTGCATGTGGAGGAGGAGTGGGGAATCAAACCCAGTTCTCCCAGATTCTCCCTACACCAAACCAGTGTAGTGGTTAGGAGTGGGGTATAAAAACCTACTGTTCTTCTTCTATCAACAGAATTCGCACCAAAGGCACCATTGCCCAAGATTCTTCCCACGAAGTTTCCTCATGATCTGGCACCAACAGCCCTTTTGCAGCGTGGGCAGTGGACATAAAGGACTTAAGTGGAAAAGAAAACAAGAGCCAGCCGTGAGCAATCGTCCTGAAAATACGTTTAATGTCTAATTGTATACAAAAAGTGACAGCATTTTTTTCAAAAAAATATCAAATCCTGTATTTAAAGCCTCTTCACTACCATCATACGGCAAATATTTTTTCGTCATCTAAAAAGGAACGAAACAAAAATACAGCAGCAGGTGATATGGAGTCGCTTCCTACCGGTCTGCGCCAGTCGAGGGCGCAGCCTTCCGCTGACGCACGAGGCTCTGACGCGCAAGGGGCGGGAGGCCGGCGCCATTCCGCAGAGGGGCGGGATGACACCCACGGTTGACACTTCGGAAGTGTGACTGCTTAATTTCTCCATATTGTAAACAAAGGCAGCGAACGTCCATCTTAGAAGCACAAGCCAAAAAATAATAATAACCCCAAACTTCTCAGCGGCCTTTTTAAGAAACTCACGAAGAACTCTACAGGAACAACACACATTCCGCCGCATAACAAGGATCGGGACCCAAAGTCGCTCACATCGCAAGGCGGAAGGCTCAAAGAGTTTTACTACACAGCATTTAAACAACAACTTGCTTTTTTTTAAAGAAGGGAGGAGGGGGGGTTGCCTCTACGGGGGCTGGGTTCTCTCACGGGATCGGAAGGGGAAGGGAATTCAAGCGGTTCTCCTGATGTCGAGGGGACGATACACAGCGATACCTAAAGAAGACACCCTGGGATGTAAATTACCCTCTTACAAGTTATAGCCCCCGTTGTCCAATGATAAATCTGCTCCAGAGGTTTTTACGTTTTTGGACAGACTGTCCAGAAGAATCAAGTCCCTTAAATATATTTCGACTCACTGCAGTCCTCCCCTGCTGTCTTTAACAGACAACCGGACTGGAAACTGAAATGCATCTTCTCCCAGTTCGGCTGCTAAGGGCTTCCCAATATCCTGAAAGTGTCACTCAAGTTACTTGGCGGCCATAATCATAAGAACAGAAGAGGAGCCAATGTTGGATCAGGCCAACAGCCCATCCTGTTCAACGTCCTGTCACACAGTGGCCAAAAATACCAGGTGCCATCAGGAGGTCCAGCAGTGAAGCCAGGACACTAGAATGCCCCCCCCCCAAGCACCAAGAGTACAGAGCATCGCTTCCCATCTATACCTTGTGGCTAAAAGCCATTGATGGACCTCTGCTCCATATATTTATCTAATTCCCTCTTGAAGCCGTCCATGCTTGTAGCTGCCACCACCACCTGTGGCAGTGAATTCCATGTGCTAATCACTCTTTGAGTGAAGGACTTCCTTTTATCTGCTCTAACCCGACTACTCAGCCAATTCACTGAGTGCCCACGAGTTCTTATCCTATGCAAACGAGACAGGGGGGGGGGCGCAGTGTCACCACCCCCTATAGGGGGTGGTGGCAGTGTTTCCACACGGGAGGAGACAAGAGAGAAGAAGAGAAGAGATTGGATTTCTACCCTGCCCTTCACTACCCAAGGGAGTCTCAGAGCGGCTTACAAACTCCTTTCCCTTCCCCTCCCAATAGACACCCTGTGAGGAAGGTGGGGCTGAGAGAGTTCTTTCAAGGGTCTCGGGCTGGGGTCTTTTACATCACCTACTACCGGATCCCTTTAACTGGATATGCCGGGGATTGAACCTGGGACCTTCCGCATGCCAACAGGCAGAGCTCCTTCTTGTCACCTACTACCCGATCTCTTTAACTGGAGATGCCAAGGATTGAACCTGGGACCTTCTGCATGCCAAGCAGATGCTTTGCTACTGAGCCACGGCCCTCCCCAAAGCGGTGTCCGTGATCCTTAGAATCGGTAATATAACTAGGAGACACAAAGATGGGAATCTTATTAGACTGGCTTAACAGTATGCCAGGATTCAGATTTCGCAGAACTGCCTCACGAGAGCACCATGAACCTCAAGGGCTGACATCAGCCCAAGTTAGCTGAAGACAACACATTCTTTTGTTGGCCGCTCTCCCCTTCCTTCCTGCCCACCTAACAATCTCACGGGCCCAGCTGGACACGCACCTGCATTAACTGCCTCTGATTTAGCCGGGCAATCTGGCAACGCGTCCAAGGGCTTTTCTACAGTCTGTCAAAGCCTGCCAGACGCACTGCCCTCTTTTGGACAACTTAACCGCGTTACAGTTCTGTCCACCGCACCTCAAAGAGGACTCTGCAGAGCTGGGGGAAGTGCAGAAAGGGGGTCATCAAAACGATCGTGGGGTTGGAGCGCCGGCCAGAAGCAAGGCGAAAAGCACCCCGGGGCTTTCTAGTTTAGAATTTAAAAAATGGCAACTGAGTGGGGGACGTGACCGAGGCTTGTAAACTTATGTATGGCACGGAAGGAAGCCTTCGCCATTTTTCCTAGCCGTAGAAAAGAACAAGAGTCCAGGAGCACCCTCAAAACCAACAAAATCTGTGGCTGGGGAGGAGCTTTTCATCAATTGCTGCTCATTTCAGATCTCCGAATAAGTGAGCAGTGACTCACGAAAGACTCATGACTACGCTGCTACAGATTTTGTTAGTCTTGAGGGTGCTCCGGGACACTTGCTCTTTTCTGCTGCTACAGAAGAGGAGGAGGAGATTGGATTTATACCCCGCCCTTCACTACCCAAAGGAGTCTCAGAGCGGCTTATAATCTCCTTTCCCTTCCCCTCCCCACAACAGGCACCCTGTGAGGTAGGTGGGGCTGAGAGAGCTCGGACAGAAACGGCTCTTTTTCAAGAACAGCTCTTATCAGAGCTACGGCTTGCCCAAGGTCATCCAGCAGGTGCAAGTGGAAGAGTGGGGAATCAAACGCAGTTCTCCCAGATTAGAGTCGGTGCACTTCACCACTACACCATCTTGATCAGTCTCCATGGAAGGCACCACATTTAGCCGTACAGAATGAAAACCCATCGGCCTTGTGAAGAATCGCTCTAGTCTCCAAGACAGAAGGACAGATGGACTCCCAATTCTAGCTGTATCTGAAGAAGTGAGCCATGACTCACGAAAGCTCCTCCCCTGCCACAGATTTTGTTAGTCTTGAGGGTGCTCCTGGACTCTGGCTCTCTTCTACTGCTACAGACAGACTGACACGGCTGCCCACCTTGACCTCTCTTCTCCTAGTGCTAGAACCCCGGGCCACGCTATGAAACTGACGGGCCGCCGATTCCAACCTGGCCCATTTGGGTGCCTGCTAATTTGCACACCATGTCGTTGACCTGCGGGACTCCCTGCCACCAGATGTGGGAACGGCCATGGGCTCGAGATGGACTTAAGAGGGGACTGGGGAGATTTACAGAGGAGGGATCTGTTATCGGGCTATTAAGCCAAAGCTGCAGGGGGCCCTGCCGGCTCAGAGGCTAAATGCCCGCTTGTCAGGTGCCAGAGAACTGGTCGGCAGTGGCTTGCTGCCAGCGTGCTTCCCAGTGGCGTCTTACCTGGCACTGAATGAAACAGGATGCTGGATCGGACGGACCCTCGGTCTGATCCAGAAGGACCATTCTTACGGTGTTACACCTTAGATCAGGGGTGTCAAACGGGGGGCCGGATTGGGCCCCCAGAGGGCTTCCCTCAGGCCCGCAAGGGACTGGGCTGCCTCCTGCTTCTTCCTCCAGTTCTGCTGCTGCTGAAGCGTCATAACGTGCTTCCCCAGACTCTCTCAATCGCTCGGGAGAGATAGATCGGCAAGCTTCTGCTCCCCGCCCTGGGCTGAGGCCCCTCCCCTCCCCGACTGCTACAGTACAGGACATTTGGATGCAATAATCCAGAGCGAGATGTGTCGGTTATCAGAGACCGTTAAATAAACAAAATATTGCAAGAATGCCAATGTTTCAGGCATGTTTTTATTTTAAGTTAAAAAAAAAATCTTTGTCTTTGTGTCCTTTATAACGTTTATATCTCCGCTACCTGGCATGACATTTTATGACACGCGTGGCCCGGCCCAACAAAGTCCAATTTATGCCAAATCCGGCCCTCCATAACAAATGAGTTCGACACCCCTGCTTTAGATTCTGTGTGTGTGTATGGGCTGGGGGGGTTTAGACTGTGGGGACTCCAGCAGAGGAGGAAGAGCACAGCTTCCGAGGGATTCCACTAGAAAACTAAACCAAAAAGATTCAAAGAGAGATCAGGACCCAGCTATTCACCTTGCTCCTCTTCTTGCATCGGGGTGGGATGGGGGGGCAAAGAGCTGTGTTACCCAGCACTGCCCACACGACAAACGATATCCAGGAGCTGCCTGTGCGACTGCTACACAACCACATTCTAAGACACATCAGCTGTGGCTGCGTTTGCGACTCCGAGCGAGAGCTGTGTTTCCCTGCATAACCAAAGTGTGTTTTTAAGATGCTGAGGAAATGCAATAGCCCCATGAGAGAGGAGGCAGCCGCGACGGGAGGCATGCAGACGGCGTGCAACGGGCGTGGGAAAGCGCGTGCGAAACCGGCACGAAAACCAACAGAGCCGAAAGGTCCTTTTTGTTCACTGTGGGCTCGCTGCCACTTCCCCTGCCCTGCTGGCGGGAGCGGAGTTCGCTCCCCCTTCCAGAAGCCGTCGTAACGCTTCATAGAAATTCGAACTTCCATGACCCCCTAAGGAAGGTACTTCCATGGCATTCTAGTTCCGCCATTCCACTAATTCCCGGGAACAGAAATGTTTACTCTCAGCAATCCCCTCCTCCAAAAAGGATTTCCTAAAGTCGGCTTGCCCAGGTGACTAAAAATTATCTCCAGGTTAAGTTTCTTTACCGTATATGTAATTTTGTCCCCCCCCCCCCTTTTTACTTTATGGTCTGCTCACACGGCACCTGCCCAACTGGGGGGAAAAAAAACTGTGGGCTACTAACTTGTGGACTTGTTTGCAAGGCTGAGAAAACCAGACTGCCAATCCTGACCAATGCTCCCTCTAAGCTGTGTAGTCCTGTGAGCAAAAATTACAACTCTGTGAGCTCCTGGCGTTAAAGTTGCGAGCGAGTGATTTAGCTACTGCATAAATTGGTTTGCTCTGGAGCCGTCCTTCCTGAGCTGAGACAAAAATGTGTGAGCCGGAGGCTTAAAAAACTGTGAGCTAGCTCACACCAGCTCAGCTTAGAGGGAACACTGATCCTGACCACATTTAGTTCCTGATACCGTCCCGGAGGCCCCGCGGAGGGTACGCTTAAATTGGAAATTGAGCCTCCTGGTGAAGTCAAAAGGGAGCCCCCCTCCCCAAAGCCTTGCAGAGCAAAGCACATATCGCGACTGCAATGGTATCCAAAGGTTTGCCATGCCTGGCAGATTCGGTTAACTCGAAGCCACCTGAGAACAGACAAGAGAATTCTCCGACACAAGAAAGGCTTCCTAGGAGCAGACCTGGAGAGATCTGTGCCCCCTCGATTCATGCCGGATAAGACCTTTGGCAAAGCTGAGAACACACCACGGTTAAGAGCGAGCCAGAAGCCCACGTTTTGTGGAACTCCGACATGACGACCGCTCGTTTATTAAGCAGGGCTGCAGTAAAGTTAGGTTCTGGGCAGGGATGGACCCTTCTGGGCCCCTAACCCCCTCCCCTCGCTGAATCCAAAAGACAGATTATAGGAACGGAGTAAAAACAGGAAGTTAGTCACACTCAAAAGCACAAGTAGCTTTAGATCCAGATTGAAAAACAGGCCATCTCGGAAGAAGCAAAACCCATTACTTTTTATGGAAACCACAATATCAGTCGAGAGACGTCCCTCTCCCATATACATTCTGATGGCCTCGACACCCCCCTGGTCTGCCTTGCGTTTCTGAACTGAGCGTCAAGCATCCAAACCCCTCCCTGCAACAATTCCCCTCCCGCCCCAAACCAGGAAAAAGCTGAGCCCGATTGTGTGAACCCCCTCCCTCACCCCACTTCAAATTTCATCTACATTGCTTCTCTTTAATTGGTTGAATTACTGCGGTGTGGGTCGCGCACGTCTCTCCAAGAGCCCCTCTCAAAAACGTTGGATTTATGGCAATGAATAAGCAAAACACGGCTCAGGGGAGTGTACCAGGTCCAGCGACTGCCATAAAGTTCGGCGAATAGAGTGGTCGCAGCAACAGACAGGAGCAAAAGCAAGGACGCCCTTCCCGTGGCTCGATTCCACAGAGCTCCTTATTCACTGAGCAGCTTCCAGTGGACTCTGAAGACGGGCTTCCTTAGCTGAGTGAGGATCGCAGAGTTGGAGCAATTGGCTTGCTGTTCTCCATCCACCTTGACCGACGACGAGAAGACGGCTTCCCCGGCGGAAGAGAGTTTGGCTGACGCAGAGTGCCCCCTTCGCACCTCGGACGGCACGCGGGAGGAGGCGGGCGTGTTCTTCCAAGACTCCGAAAAAAGGTTACCAAACAAAAGTTTCTTTTAAAATGTCCGTAAATAGTGGGCGCGGGCAGAGACGAAGGACTTTGTTAGCCCCCCTCCAGTTCAGCGGTAGGGCTGCAAGAGACGGAATTGGGAAAATGTCGGTTTCTGCGGCACCAAGGTAACGACATGCTTAGGTTGGAGGGGCAAGCAGGTCCGTGAACGGGAGACAGAGGTCTAACCTTCAAAGATCAGACCCATCCAACTAAAAAACTGAATGCTTATTTACTTTTTTTTTTTTAATCAGTCACTATACGTAACTCAGTTTGCAAGACCTGAGCAAGGCTGTTAATGATAGCCAAGTGTCACCAGAGGCCTACTAGGCCCAGGGAGCCTGGGTAGCAGTAGGTGAGGCTGGGCCTACAACTCCCAGAAGCCCATGAGAGGTTTTGGAGCCAAAATTGACGGAAAGAGGAGGGCTCCTAGTGTCCTGGCCCCACTGGTGGACCTTCTGAAGGCCCCTGGTATTTTTGGCCACTGTGTGACAGAGTGTTGGACTGGATGGGCCATTGGCCTGATCCAACATTGGCTTCTCTTACGTTCTTATGTTCGTGTTGAAGTATTCTGTGCTGAATATGGAAACGTTATGTTTTTATCCTAAAAGATCTGTAAGTGCTAAAGTGCCTTCTGTCCTTAAGAAGCATATATTGTAATAAACTGGTTTTGTTTATGGACTCTCTCTATTGATTCAGTCCCTTGTCAGTCTCCACCCAACCAATAAAAGAACTAAAGGGGAATGGGAGGGTCCCAGAATCCTGCAAACAGTTATTGCCTTAGCTCCCGCCCCCAGCAGATTCTCTTCCTCTTCCTGTCTGGAAGAACGTCCCTTCTGCACTTTGGCCCCTTGAAGCTCTATGGCTTATCACGACCTTGCCTGAGGAGTGACTCTGGCTACCCATTGTCCTTCTCTGGCCAGGGCCATTTTCATTTCTGGGGCAGTGAACGGCTTTGCCCTGAAGAACTGACTTATGTCCACTTGCTTCCTTTCCCATCTGCTTCATATGGCCTCTGTGCCCGCACAGAACGTGAACTCAAAAACTACCCTCCGGGGCTGCAAATTTGGCATTAATCCTGGGGTGTACGGCATGTCATCATGGGAACGTTCTCATGTGTGATCTGAAATATAATCACGAGATTCCTACGAACAGTCCTAGCTGCACACCCAGAACAGGAAGTCCCCCCCCCTTCTGGAACGGGAAGCTGCTTCTCCCTGAAGCAAGAGGGGGCACAACGGCCAAGCGACAGCTTTGTTTCACTGCTTGTATGTATTGCAGTTGTCTGTGGTGGCGGAAAGCGCCGTCGACTTACAGGGCAACCCCAAAAGGTTTTTCAAGGGAAGGGAGGAACAGAGGCGGTTTGCCACTGCCTGCCTCTGCATAGCAACCCTGGACTTCCTCGGCGGTCTCCCATCCAAGTACTAACCAGGGCCGACCCTGCTTGGCTTCCGGGATCTGACGAGATCAGGCTAGCCTGGCCCAGCCGGGTCAGGGCAGGGTTATGCCACAGCACACTATTGTACTGCATGCAGAAGCACTGCTTCCAGGTAGCTACTCAGTTTTGTTTATTTACAGTGTCGACCTTTCTCACCGGGATTCAAGGCGGATTACACAGCTTTACAGCACTGTATTACACTGCTCTAGTCACATTGTTTTTAATGGAGACTATATGCCTTATGAATATAAGAAGGGCCCCGCTGGATCAGACCAGTGAGGGTCCATCTAGTCCAGCCGCCTGTCTCCCACAGTGGCCAACCAGTTCCTCTGGAGGGCCAACGACAGGGCAGAGAGGCCGAGGCCTTCATAGGAACATCAGAAGAGCTACGCTGGATCATACCAGTGGTCCATCTAGTCCAACCTTCTGTCTCACATAGTGGCCAACCAGTTCCTCTGGAGGGCCAACGACAGGGCAGAGAGGCCGAGGCCTTCATAGGAACATCAGAAGAGCTACGCTGGATCATACCAGTGGTCCATCTAGTCCAACCTTCTGTCTCACATAGTGGCCAACCAGTTCCTCTGGAAGGCCAACAACAGGGCACAGAGACCCAGGCCTTCCCCTGATGCTGCCTCCTGGCTCTGGGATTCACAGGATCAGTGCCTCTGAATGTGGAGGTTCCCCTCAGTCAACAGGGCTAGTACATAAGAACATAAGAGAAACCAATGTTGGATCAGGCCAATGGCCCATCCAGTCCAACACACTGTCACACAGTGGCCAAAAATACCCGGTGCCATCAGGAGGTCCATCAGTGGGGCCAGGACACTAGAAGCCCTCCCTCTGTTGCCCCCCCCCCCCAAGCACTGAGAATACAGAACATCACTTGCCCCAGACTGAGAGTTCCTATCTATACCTTGTGGCTAATAGCCACTGATGGACTTCTATTCCATATGTTTATCTAATTCCCTCTTGAAGCTGTCCAGGCTTGTAGCCACCACCTCCTGTGGCAGTGAATTCCATGTGTTCATCACTCTTTGGGTGAAGAAGTACTTCCTTTTATCAGCAATTTCATGGAGTCCCCACGAGTTCTTGTGAATCTATCTATCTATTCCCCTTTAAAGCTGTCTATTCCTGTGGCCACCACTACATTTTCTGGCAGTGAATTCCACATTTTAATCAACCCCTGCATTTCTTTTTGTCCGTCCTGAGCCTACTGCCCTTCGGCATCACGGGGTGCCCTTGAGTTCTAGTATTTCGGGAAAGGGAGAAAAAACTGTCTTTGTCCACTCTCTCTGCCCCATGCATAATTTCACCTACCTCTACCATGTCCCCCCCTTAGTCATCTCGTTTCTAAACTGAAAAATTCCAGACTGGTCAGCCTTTCCTCAGAGGGAAGGGGCTCCAACACACTCATCGTCTTGGTTGCCCTCCTGTGCATTTCTTCCTGCTCTGCAATGTCCTTCCTTCAGATACAGTGACCAGAACTCTAGGCAGTATTCCGAATGAGACTGCACCACAGTTCTATACAGGGGCACGACAATTTCAGCCGTTTTATTCTCAATCCCTCGAGCATCAGTGAGAAAGGCAGACCCCAAATTAATCCTCTGGGGCCCCCGTCTGAAGAAACAGCAAGACACGGAGAAGTTGGAAGTACTCACGTGAGGTCCACCAGGCATGGATGGAGCCCCGGCGGGCGCAGGTGGCACTTGGTAAGGATTGGGTGGCGTTGGGTACAGTCCAGGAGCCGGGTAGGAGCCGGCGTGTGGGGGAAATGGGCCCGGAGGCGAAGGTCCCCAAGGTCCTGGCGGGACAGCCCCCCACGGCACTGTAGGTGCGGCCCCCGGTGTCTGGGTAGGAGTGGAATATGGCGCTGGGGGTGGATAGGGCATGGTGGGAGCGGGATATTGGCCTCCCACTGTGGGGCCCCAACCCCCAGAGGGCATGGACCCCCACGGTCCGACACCAGTAGGGGGAGCTGCTGGGTCTGCCGGACCGCTGTATGGCCTCGGAAGCTCCGGGAAGGGCATATTGGGTGGAGGGTACTGCCCCGGGGGGACGGGCCCCGGGGGTGGATACGGACCTCCGGGGGGAGGGCAGGCAGACCCGGGGGGAGGGAAAGGAGCGGGAGCTCCAGGGGGCAGGGAAGGATACATCCCAGTTGGCGGCGGCCCAAACGGGACGGTGGAGGCGGATGTGCTAGGGGGCAGTCCGGAGGGGGCTGTGGGGGGAGCGCTGGGGGGGCTGCTCCAGGGGTTGGGGGCCGGCCAGGCTTGTGGGGGGGGCTGCCCGGGTTGGGGAGCGGGTTTCGTGGTGCCCAAGGCGGCGTTCTTGGCAGGGGAGCTGTCGGGTAAAGCATCCGCCAGCTTGAAAAACAAAACAAAACAGAAAAACGGGAATGAGACTCCATCACCGCTCAGCGCTGTATCAATTCACATCTGTTTATTGGTTCTCTAAACCAGGGGTCAATGTTCCCTCGAAGCTGCGGAGACTTGTGAGCCAAAATTCTACTTTGTGAGCTGCTGGCGTTAAAGTGGTGACCGAGCGATTGGGCTCCTGCATCAGCTAGTTTGCTCTGGAGCCCTCCTTCCTGACCTGAGAGAAAAAGGTGTGAGCCGGAGGCTAAAAAACGGTGAGCTAGCTCACACTAACTCAGCTTAGAGGGAACACTGGTCATGAGCATTGCTCCCTCGAAGCTGTGGAGCCTTGTGAGCCAAAATTCTACTTTGTGAGCTGCTGGCATTAAAGTGGCGAGCGAGC
Organism: Gekko japonicus; assembly: GCF_001447785.1. NCBI lineage: Eukaryota > Metazoa > Chordata > Lepidosauria > Squamata > Gekkonidae > Gekko > Gekko japonicus. Next base: position 48,680 of record NW_015166465.1, on the reverse strand, counting down.
GGTTTGGCTCCTGTGTCGATTAAGTTTGCTCTGGAGCCCTCCTTCCCAAGCTAAGACAAAAATTTGGGAGCCGGAGGCTAAAAAACTGTGAGCTGGCTCATACCAGGGGAGCACTGCTGGGGACCCCTGGTCTAGTCTGTTTCAAGACCTATGTTGCTGATCTTGAAATGGTAATAGGGTTGCCAGCCTCCAGTTGGGCCTGGGGATCTCCCGCTTTTACAACGGATCTCCAGCTGACGGAGATCAGCACTCTTGGAGAAAATGGCTGCTTTGGAGGGTGGACTCTGTGGCCTTGTACCATGCCAAGGCCCCTCCCCTCCCCAAACCTCGCCCTCTCCTGGATCCACCCCCAAAGTCTCCAGGTATTTTCCAACCCAGACCTGGCAACCCTAAGTGGTAATCTCAATGCAGCTGCTTCCTAGGCCCAGACAAGACATGGGGCATATTTTGCAGTAACTTCTGCTACTAACCCAGAGGAGTTAGCCGTGTTAGTCTGCTGCTGCAAAAAGGTAAAAAGCCCCAGCAGCACCTTAAGACTAACAAACTTTTATTGTAGCATATGCTTTCGAGAAACACAGCTCTCTTTGTCAGAGGCATCTGACGAAGAGAGCTGTGTTTCTCAAAAGCTTATGTTACAATAAAGTTTGTTAGTCTTAAAGGTGCTACTGGGGCTTTTTACTACTTTTCTGCTATTGAGGCAGTGCTTTTCTGCTGGCCACCAGTCACAGAGGTCACTGGATAACTTTCCAGCTCACAGCCAGCGTTCCCTCTAAGTGGAGTTAGTGTGAGCCAGCTCACAGTTTTTTAGCCTCTGGCCCACACATTTTTGCCTTAGCTCATGAAGGGATGGCTCCAGAGCAAACTGATTTATGCAGGAGCCCAATCGCTCGCTCACAACTTGAATGCCGGTAGCTCACAGAGTAGAATTTTTGCTCACAAGACTCCACAGCTTAGAGGGAGCATTGCTCAAAGCATCTCCTCTTTATATGCCCATTTATTCAGGGACTCTTAGCAGGGGGGGAAACGACACAAAGAAAATCTTGACAAAAAGCTTAAAAAATATTGACACTTCCCCATCCTACTCAACATGATCTTTCGATATTTTAAATGTGTATACTGTGGGCCTACATACGACCGAGAGATTAGATCCTATATTTTTCTTGCTGCTTAGACACTTCTATTTGCTCTTGGCAGATGTGTTCCTTCAGGCGTCAGGGGCTTTCTGCTCAAGAGAGGCGTGAGTCTTGCTGGGGTGGAAAGCGCCTACCACCAGATGAATATACTTTGCAGTGGAGGACGCTGTTCCGTGAGCAGAAGCAAAGCACAGTATTCGAATCAAAGGAGGCGCAGAGCAACCTTAAAGCCAGAACACAGCCAGCTCTCTATGGCCACGAGGACGTATATGATGTTGCGGGCCCATGAAGAGGGTTTGGATGCGCAAACGTTTATACCCCCAAGCAATGCTCCCTCTAAGCTGCGGAGTCCTGTGAGGAAAAATTCTGCTTTGTGAGCTAGTAAAGGTTTCCCTTGCTCGAAAGCCAGTCAAATCTGAATCTAGGGATGCGGTGATCATCTCTGTTTCCAAGCCGAAGAGCCAGCGCTGTCTGAAGACATTTCCGTGGTCATGTGGCCGGCATGACTAAACACCAAGGCGCACGGAATGCTGTTCCCTTCCCAGTGAAGCCGTACCTATTTATCTACCTGCAATTTCTTGCTTTCGAACGGTTAGGTTGGCAGGAGCTGGGGCCAGAGATGGGAGCTCACTCCGTCACGCGGCACTTGGGTCTCAAACTGCCGACCTTCCAGTCTGCAGTCCAGCGTCTTAACCACTTGAGCCACGGCAGCTCCTGGCATCAAAGCTGTGAGCGATTTTGCTCCTGCATAAATTAGTTTGCTCTGGAGCCATCCCTCCTGAGCTAAGACAAAAATCTGTGAGCTGGAGGCTAAACAACTGTGAGCTACCTCACACTCACTCAGCTTAGAGGGAACACTGCCCCCAAGGTCTCTGTGGTGCTAACCTCTTGTTATGGCCATTGGCCCTATGTAATAAAATCGATCTTGTGGTGCTACTAGGCGCCTACCTAGGTCTTCTACTGCAAACCAACACAGCTACCCTTTGAAATGCAACAAAACTTGCAATCTGTCAAGTCAAACGCAGATCACTAAAGCCCTGCATCGTGGCTTACTGGATTCTTCGCCACTGCTGTGCTTCAGACTGGAGACACAGGCTCTACAAGAGGGGCTCTCCAGGGATTCAGGCCGAGGTCTTTCTCACCACCTACTGCCCGGTCCTTTCAACTGGAGATGCCGGGGATTGAACCTGGGGCCTTATGCGTGCCAAGCAGAGGCTCTGCCACTGAGCCACGGGCCCCTCCTTACTTAACATTTAACTTTGCCCAGGTTCAGGCTTGTATCCAGATCACTGGATACAACATCTGGATGGCTTTACTTTAGAGTCCCAACTCGACCACAGTTTTGGAAAGCTGCCTTTTTGGCAATCGGGTCAGGCGACTTACCGAAAACTCGTCAGTGGCTGACATTTTCCTGTAAAAGAGGAGGGGAAAAGAAGCATGTTTAATTCTAAACTCCAAAAAGACAGCATTCGCGGGAGTCTGATGGAACACGTTAACTGGGACATCTTCCGCCTATCGAGGACATCTCTCTCCGACTCCTCCTTCAAAGCCCTGACCTGGACAGCCGGGGCTAGCTTGACCTTGTCAGATTTTGGAAGCGAAGCAGGGTCGGCCTTGGCCAGTACTTGGATGGGGGACCTCCAAGGAAGACCAGGGTCACGACGCAGAGGCAGGCAAGGGCAAACCACCTCTGAACGTCTCTTGCCTTGAAAAGAAGAAGGGAAGAAGATATTGGATTCATACCCCGCCCTTCACTACCCGAAGGAATCACAGAGCAGCTCATGATCTCCTTTCCCTTCCCCTCCCCACAACAGACACCCCTTTGAGGTAGGTGGGGCTGAGAGAGCTCTTTCGAGGACTGCCCTTGAGAGAACAGCCCTGAGAGAACTTGCGACTGGCCCAGGGTCACACCAGCAGCTGCATGTGGAGGAGTGGGGGAATCAAACCCGGTTCTCCCAGATTGAAGTCTGGGCTTTTAACCACAACACCTATGGGGTCGCCATAAGTCAGCCGTGTCTTGACGGCACTTCCCGCCCCCCACTTCCTTCAGAGGGCTCAGGGCAGACACGGTTCTCCCTCCCCCGTCTTTTTTCGTCATTACAACAACCCTGGGAGGCAAGTCAGGGTGAGAGAGAGAGTCACTGGCCTTAAAACTGCCAGCAAGTTTCATGGAAGCGTAGGGGATTTTGACCAGAAAGCTGGGGGGGGGGGGGGGGGGGCGCACTAGGCACAGCCTCCCCAAAGTAAGGGGCTTGGAGAAAAGACGACTGAGGGGTGACATGATTGAGGTTTATAAGATTATGCATGGGAAAGAGCAGGTAGAGAAAGAGGTACTTTTCTCCCTTTCTCACAATACAAGAACTCGTGGGCACTCAATGAAATTGCTGAGCGGTCGGGTTAGAACGGATAAAAGGAAGTACTTCTTCACCCAAAGAGTGATTAACACATGGAATTCACTGCCACAGGAGGTGGTGGTGGCTACAAGCATGGACGGCTTCAAGAGGGAATTAGATAAGCATATGGAGCAGAGGTCCATCAGTGGCGATTAGCCACAAGGTATAGATAGGGGCTCTGGGGCAAGTGATGCTCTGTCTTCTTGGTGCTTGGGGGTGTGTGTCAACAGTGGGAGGGCTTCTAATGACCTGGCCCCACTGGTGGACCTACTGATGGCACCTGGTATTTCTGGCCACTGTGTGACACAGAGTCTTGGACTGGATGGGCCTTTGGCCTGATCCAACATCGGCGTCTCTTATGTTCTTATATGCTTGCAGCTGAAGACTGTATACATGCACAAGATGTTGGCCAACCGATGTGCTGTGTTGCTTGCGTGACTGCCTTGCTTCAAATGTTATTTCTTCCCCCAGCCCAAAAGCGTAGATTCTGACTGCGAGATACCTGGGCAGAGACTCTGCTCCTGAAGATCTGAATAGAGCCCAAGAAAAGTACAATGATCCTGGAACCACAGTATCATGAGAACGTAAGAGAAGCCCTGTTGGATCAGGCCAGTGGCCCACCCAGTCCAACACTCTGTGTCACACAGTGGCCAAAACCCAGGGGCCATCAGGAGGTCCCACCAGTGGGGCCAGAACTCCAGAAGCCCTCCTACCGTGGCCCCCCAAGCACCAAGAAGACAGAGCAGCACTGCCCCAGACAGAGTGTCCCATCTATACCTTGTGGCTCATAGCCACTGATGGACCTCTGTTCCATATGTTCATCCACACACGTTGAAGAACAAATCTTCCCCCCCAAAAAGGTTCCCTGCACTGAATGACAAACAGTTCAACTCTGTAACGTGTTATGGGTAGGACCACACCTTACGATGAATCATCAGGTCAGACGTGTGCTGGATTTTCCACTTCCTTGACTTATACCCTCCCTTTCTCTCCAGTGATGATCCAAAGCAGCTTAATATCCCTCTCCTCTTCTCCACAACAACCCTGTGAGGCAGGTTAGGCTGAGAGAGTGTGACTGTGTGCTCATTCCCCACCCCCCCAAAGAAACAGCAGAGTTCACTTCCATTTCCTGGAGCCGTTCTAAGTTTTATACAAATCAGAACTTCTGTAACCACTAAGAAAGGTACAGTCATGGCATTCTGGTCCTGCCATTCCATTTAAATCAGGGCTGTCAAACATGCGGCCCGGGGGCCAGATCAGGCCCCCGGAGGGCTTCTATCAGACCTGCAGTGGAACTGGCTGTCTCCTGCTTCTTCTTCCAGTTCTGCTGCTGCGTCATCGTAGGTTTGCAGCTGACAGAGACACACCTGAACAGCACACTCAAGATTGCAATGGCACAGACATTTTGCTGCCATAATCCAGAGCAAGAGGTGTCAGTTATCAGACACTGTTAAATAAACAAAATATTGCAAGAGTGCTGATGTTTTAAGCACGTTTTTATTTTAAGTAAAAAAAAAACAACCCCTCTGTGTTTGTGTCCTTTATAAAGTTTGTATCTCCGCTACCTGGCATTACATTTTATGACGGGTTATTATTTACAGTTATAATACACAAAAACTATTGAAGGGTCATAATGCTCACCAATCCTATTATAATCATTCAAAGCCGGGCACCTGGTCAACATTATTGCTCGTTCTGCCCTCTGTTGTCATAAGAACATAAGAGACGCCAATGTTGGATCAGGCCAAAGGCCCATCCAGTCCAACACTCTGTATCACACAGTGGCCAGAAATACCAGGTGCCATCAGGAGGTCCAGCAGTGGGGCCAGGACACTAGAAGCCCTCCCACTGTTGACCCCCCCCCCAAGCACCAAGATGACAGAACATCACTTGCCCCAGAGTCCCTATCTATACCTTGTGGCTAATAGCCACTGATGGACCTCTGCTCCAGGAACACCCTACATGCCCTCAAGGGAGCTATGATAAAAAAAATAGCACAGGCTTTAGTTGATGATAGACAGGCCACCCCAAGTGGACAAACAGCTACCAAGGACCACAACTGCTACATGGGGAGATACGGAAAGCGGGATGCTTTCGACCCCTAAAGGGTTGGGGACCAGGGTACCTACCTCTTCTGTATGGCCCGTACACTGAGACTCCTCCTCAGTGTCAAGAGTCATCTCTCCTTATATATAATTGAATAGTGGGTGCCAAAGTTCTAATTCTAAAATGCACTCCCTTAGTGTATGGCTGATGGCACTGCTCCTCAGCATATATCGCCACCAATCAGAAGGCAAAGCCCGGGTCCCGCCCACACCACAACTGCTGCGACAACCTGGTCTTTTGCATATGGAAGCTGATTGGACTTCAGTCCATTCCACACCTCAAACTCCCCCCCCCACCAGGCAGTTGGAATTTACAGTTGCATAACATACCTCATAGGGGAGAGGAGAATGGGTAACAATGGTTACCACTCTCCAGGTGAGGGCTACAGATAACTCAAACATACAAATGCTCTTCAGGTAGCAGAGATCAGTCCCTCTGGAGAAAACAGTGGACTCTGTCATTAAACCCTGCTGAGGTCGCCACAGGAAACTGACACTGTTTGCCCAAAGCCAAAGCACTCTCCCAGAGCCTCTTCCTAGATCCCGTTGTATTTATTTCCGCAACGGGCATTATTTCTAGTAACAACATAAGAGAAGCCATGCTGGATCGGGCCAGTGGCCCATCCAGTCCAACACTCTGTGTCACACAGTGGCCAAAACCCAGGTGCCATCAGGAGGTCCACCAGCAGGGCCAGAACTCCAGAAGCCCTCCCACTGTTGCCCCCCCAAGCACCAAGAAGACAGGGCATCACTGCCCCAGACAGAGTGTTCCATCTATACCTTGTGGCTAATAGCCACTGAAGGACTGCTGCTCCTTATGTTTATCCGATCCCCTCTTGAAGCTATGTTTGTAGCTTCCACCCCCTCCCATGGCAGTGAATTCCACATGTTAATCACTCTTTGGGTGAAGGACTTCCTTTTATCCGTTCTAACCCGACTGCTCAGCAATTTCATGGAGTGCCCACGAGTTCTTGTACTGTGAGAAAGGGAGAAAAAGTACTTCTTTCTCTACCTTCTCTATCCCATGCATAATTTTGCTAACCTCTATTGTGTCAGGAAACACCGTAGGGCAGGTTATTCTCGTAGCGGTACTGAGACTATGGAACTCCTACCCTCATGAGCCTTCTCTGGCAATGACTGTTAGTCTTCCGGTTTTGGTTAGGACATTCTTCTTCCCGCTATGACTTCAGTGAAGCCCAATCTTTGTGCCATTGTTACTAGATTGACCCTTGCTTTTTAACTGTGTAAAGTGCGAAAATTTCTACTGCCTTGTTCTTTACTCTGTTTAGTGATCTATGGATCAGCTGGGTTCTACATTGATGTAAGATGCATTTTAAACTGGCTGCTACTGTAGGCTGGTTTGAGGGTTCCGGAAAGGGAATAAATATTTCATAAAATCACAGGGTTGGGAGGGGCCATAGAGGCCATATACTCCAACCCCCTGCTCAATGCCGGATCAGCCTAGAGCATCCCTGACAAGTGTTTGTCCAGCTGCTGCTTAAAGACTGCCCGGGAGGGCAGAGCTCACCACCGCTCTGGGCAGCCGATTCCAAATGCTGAACTCCTCTTACTGTAAAAAAGAAACTCCTAATATCCAACTGGTGTCTTTCCACCCATAAGTTTAAACCCATTATTGCGAGTCCTGTCCTCTGCTGTCCATCTGAACGGCTCAGTGCCCTCCAAGCAACGATTAATATTGAAGAAGATGAGATTGGATTTATACCCTGCCCTTCGCTACCCGAAGGAGTCTCAGAGCGGCTTACAATCTCCTTTCCCTTCCCCTCCCCACAACAGGCACCCTGTGAGGTGCGTGGGGCTGAGAGAGCTCTCTTGACAACTGCTCTTGAGAGAACAGCTCTGAACGAACTCGTGACTGGCCCAAGGTCACCCAGCTGTTTTCATGTGGAGGAGTGGCGAACCAAACCCGGTTCTCCCAGATTGGAATCCGCACTCCTAACCACTACACCAAACGGCCAGCACTAACAGATAGGCGGTGAGTAAAAAACTGCTTAGCACTTTTGGAGCCAGTTTGGTGTAGAGGTTAAGTGTGCGGACTCTAATCTGGGAGAACCGGGTTTGATTCCCCACTCCTCTACTTGCACCTGCTGATGTGACCTTGGGTCAGTCACAAGCTCTGGCACAGCTGTCCTTGAAAAAGAGCAGTTTCTGTCAGAGTTCTCTCAGCCCCACCCACCTCACAGGGTGTCTGTTGTGGGGAAGGGAAGGGAAAGGCTTAGTTTGTAAACCGCTCTGAAACTCCAAATGAAGGGCGGGGTATAAATCCAATCTCTTCTTCTTCTTCTTCTCTTCTTTTTGAACTCCGTTTTGGATAGACAAAAGACACATTCATGGCAGAGCATTTAGGGGCCTTCCCCACTGCTGCATATTTGCAGGGATGCGTGAAGCGATTTTTATCAGTTTTGTTTCCAGGAAAGAACGTGCTGAACTCATCAATCCAGAAGAATGCTGACTATCCACAGCCACGCCACGTTTTGGATAGAGCATGCCTAAAAATAGAACAGTAATTGCCGCTCGGATAACCTCCGTAACTGAGCTCCTACACCCACTTCTTAAACAGGGGCAGACCTTGGAACCACCTGTTGGAACCACCTGTTGGCTAACCAGAGAACGGGGCAAACTGTGATTCAAGAGACACGAAGGTCTGCCCGCTATACATTGGAAGGGGAAGATAGACGGGAAAGTGATGACAGGAACAAAAACAAAACTATAAAGCAGCGTGCCGCTGAAGCAACGAAACACGGGGTGGTTTTTATTCTGGCCCTACAATCTCCTCCTTCAAACGTCTGACCTTTTGTCATCAGGGGACAGAGACGACACTTGATCTTGGCAAAAAAGCCTCCCAAGAACGAAAGGGGTTGAAAAATACAACTGGTTTGACGACGCTCCCTCAAAGCTGTGAAAGCTTGTGAGCAGAAATTCTACTTTGTGAGCTACCGGCATTAAAGTTATAGAATCATAGAGAGTTGGAAGGGATCTTGCAGGTCATCTAGTCCAACCCCTGCACTCTGCAGGAGCATAGCCAAAAGATAGCCCTACAACATACCCGAGAGATGGCCGCCCAGCCTCCTCCGCTTGGAAACGTCCAGCGAAGGAGCCTCCACCACCTCCCGAGGCAGTCTGTCCCACTGCTCAACCACTCTTACAGTTAGGAAGTTTCTCCTGATATTTAGCCAGTAACGACTCCCTTGTAATTTCCACCCATTAGAACGATTAGAGCGATTTGGCTACTGCATGAATTAGTTTGCTCTGGAGCCATCCTGCCTGAGCTAAGTGCAAAATATGTGAGCTGGAAGCTAAAAAACTGTGAGCTAGCTCATGCTAACTCAACTTAGAGGGAACACTGTGCCCTTTCTTTACAAGGCTGTAAAGGATGCTTGACTATCTGCCCCTATAAAGGCCAACTGATGAACTGGTCTACTAAGAAGGAGGTAAAGAGGCATCTAAGTACATTATTGAGGAGGAACTCTTCACCAGCCAGTTTGGTGTAGTGGTTAAGTGCGCGGACTCTAATCTGGGAGAACCGGGTTTGATTCGCCACTCCTCCACATGCAGCTGCTGGAGTGACCTTGGGTCAGTCACAAGTTCCCTCAGAGCTGTTCTCTCAGGAGCAGTCCTCAAAAGAGCTCTCTCAGGCCCACCTGCCTCACAGGGTGTCTGTTGTGGGGAGGGGAAGGGAAAGGAGTTTGGAAGCCGCTCTGAGTGAAGGGCAGAGTATAAACCCAGTTTCCTCTTCCTCCACTTATTGATTTAGTCTTGATCGACAGTCTTAACGGTGCTGTCCAAATGCAACAAAATCTGCTTTCTTTTAAAACCAAAAAGATACCAGCGTTACTGATCTTAACACAGACACATTTTGAAACATCTTCTCTTATGCAAAGGTGTCTCGGAGTGGCTTGTGAATCTCCTTTCTCTTCCCCTCCCCAACCCACACGCTGTGAGGCAGGTGGGTCTGGGAGAGCTCTTTTGAGGACTGCCCTTGAGAGAACACGAGAGAACTTGCGACTGACCCAAGGTCACACCACCAGCTGCATGTGGAGGAGGGACTCAAACCCGGTTCTCCCAGATTAGAGTCCGCGCTCCTAACCACAACACCAGACTGGTGAAGCTGGCTGCTAAAGGGGCTGAGTCTAGGGAAGGACGCATCGCTCCAACTATGCATCAGAGTCACATGACGACATCGTGTGAGGGCACCGCCAGGCCTCCTGGCTAGAAGTGAGAGAAGCTAAGTCTAAGGATTGTGTCACTGCTTCCCTCTACAGGGGGTCCCCATAAGGAAAAAAACCTGTCTCAATATTTATGGAAGCGTTTTATTAGGATGCTTATGCGCATCGGTTGTGATTAATATCCTGGAATGTTGCGCAGAGCGTGTGTAGTGGTCCACAGACCAGTCTAAGCCAAGACAGCACCTTAGCAGACTTTCCAGCCTCCCAGCTCTTACCAGTTCTTTGCTGTTCTGTCCCTCTATAGTAACCACACTGCACAGTCCAGTGGTACACTATATACAAGGGTTTATTCACAGAATACACAGACAAAATGCTTCGCCAGACACTTGTTACCTCCGAAGAGAGCGTACATGGCTTCTGTACAGACTTATATACACAGTAGCACCAATCAGCAACAAGCTGAGTCATGCTGACTGCACACTGTCCAGTGCCAGCCATAACCGGTTTGAACAGGCTTATCAGTCCACCTGCTGACATGTAGCTGTCACTGAACTGTCAGTTAGATCCTAATGATCTTCCTGCTATCTGATTAACATACAACACTCCCCCTTAATCTGTAGTAGGAAGGATCATGTTGAGTCTCCCCCTAAGGTTTACAAACTGCATTTCATTTAAACCTTTGGTAAACATATCAGCGACATTTACAGTTGATTTACAATGTTTTATAGCAATCAATTTCCTCTGTACAATGTCTCTTACATTTTGATATCTAATGTTAATATGGCGAGACCTAGGTCTGATACCCTGAGCATCTGCCAACATTTCAGCTGCTGTATTGTCACAATACACAATCATAGGCATTTCATGTTGTACATTGAAATCCACCAATAATTGATTTAGCCATTCTAATTGTATGGCACAGTCATTCAAGGCCGCGTATTCGCTTTCACAGGTGCTGGTCGAAACAAAACCCTGCTTAACAGCCTTCCAAATGACTAAAGACCCGTGCACAAAAATCACATAGCCAGTAGTTGACTTGGCATCAGAACTTGTGCCCCAGTTTGAGTCACTATAAGCTAGGACACCTTGCACATTGTCGGCACCCAAAACAAGTTTACAAGACATAGTGCCCTTTAAATATCTTAGCAACCGTTTTGCAGCATTCCAATCCTTGTTGCATGGTTTAGCTGTTTTCTGGCAAAGAACATGTACTGCATAGCTAATGTCTGGTCTGGACCAAGTAGCTAGATAATTAAGAGAGCCCATCAAAGATTGATACATTTGTTGGTCAGGAAAACTTTCATCCTCTGGTTCTCTTACATACCCTGTTGAAATTGGGGTTGATACAGGTTTAGCATCTAACATGTTATACTGCTCCAACAATTTTACAATTTTATTCTGTTGACAGATTTCAAAATAACCTTCAGCATTTCTAGTGATGTCCATCCCTAGATAATGGCTGATTTGACCCAGATTTTTCATCTTAAAATGTTGTTTAGTTGTGCTTTCAAACCACTGCAGCTGTTCTTGTGTATCATACAAAAAAGAAATGTCATCAACAAACAAAATCAAGTAGCAACATTTTCCATTGATTAATTTGCTGAACAAGCATGAATCAGCAACACTCTGTTTGAATCCCATCTCCACCAATGTATTGGTCAAACATTGGTTCCAAAGATGCCCAGATTGCCTTAAACCATAAAGACTCTTCTTTAGTTTTAACACAAGGTTTGGATTCTTGTTCACAAATCCAGGTATTTGTTTCATATACAGAGTTTCATCCAAATCTGCATTTAGATATGCTGTAGCAAAGTCAAAGTGCTGTACTTTCATACCATCAATACCTGCCTTAGTCAAGGCTACATTTAAAGTGTGACTCTTTATTGTGGGTGCAAAACTTTGATCGAAATCGTCCCCAAACACTTGGCTATACCCCAGTGCGACCACTCTGGCCTTCCTTTGGGGTTGCCCACCTTGTACCGGTTTCACCTTGTACACCCATCTACAACCTATGAGTTTCTTGCCTTCTGGCAACTCAGTCAGTTCAAACACATTGTTAGAACACAAGGAATCATACTCAGTTTGCATAGCCTCCAACCAGGCTTTTTTCTCCCCTTCAGGCATTTTAGTAACATCATGATAGTTATTAGGTTCTTTAACACAAACCATATTCACCACTTGGGTTTCGAAACCATACCTCTCTGGAGGTCTACCTTTGTTACTTCTTTCAGATCTCCTAGGAGTACTGGTTTCAACCTTTACATCACTTGTACCCAGGGATTGTGATTGGGAAGTACTGGGTCCAGGATCCACAGAATCAGATTCAGGTTGTGGATCACCTGTCAAAGGCAACACTGTTTGTTCAGGCAGTGAGTTTGCATGAATGGAATGCCAGTTCTTTCCCTCTGTGAAATTGGCTGACCTGCTGAAACTCACTTGGTTATGGTTATTTACAAATCTATAAGCCTTCATACCAGACTGACATCCTAAGAAGGTTAACAGTTTTGACCTATGACCACCTTTTCTGCGCTGAGTCAAAGGTATGTTCACCCACGCTTGAGAACCAAATACACGTAAGAAATCCAGTTTAGGCATTTTTCCATAAAGCATGGCATAAGGAATATTATCAGTCACCCTAGTCCACACTCTATTTGATACATGAGCAGCATACTTCAATGCTTCAGCCCAATAGCTTTTTGGCAGGTTTGCATCAGCAAGCATGGCATACATTATTGTTTGCAAAGTAGAAATGCTGCGTTCTATAACCCCATTTTCCGCTGGAGAACAAACATTGGCTACACGATGCTTCACCCCTAAACTTTTTAACCATTGCTGCATTTTGTTAGACATGAACTCAGACCCCATGTCTGTTTGCAAAGCCTTAAGATCACCCAACTGGTTTTTCACTCGTTTGTACCAGTACCTCAGTGTCTCAAAAACATCAGATTTGTGTTTAAGTATGTAAACCCAAACAAATTTTGAATAATCATCCTGCAAAGCTAACGCAAATTTGTTATTTGATAAACTTGGGGCAAATGGTCCTAGTAAATCCGCATGAATTAACTGTAATGGGTAAGTGGATTCTCTCTCACTCCTCTGAGCAACTGGAAAAGCATGGCTTTTTACTTGCTTACAGACCCCACAGTCCAGGAACGTTTTACAAGGTTTTACACTCTCATTCCCTGTCAAAGCAAGAGTTTTACTGAGAACACCAAAAGATATATGACCCATTCTGCGGTGGTACAGATGGACGCATTCATTATGAGGGTTGACGTTCCCCGGCACCACAGCCGAAGCTGTAATCTGAGAACTCTCAAGCAGATATACTCCATTCACCAGGTTTGCTTTCGCAAGCTCCCTCCCCCCTTTCTTTATAGCACAGCAGTCTTTTGTGAAAACTACATCAAAGTTAGCTTTGGTCATTTCTCGCACGCTTAGGAGATTGGACTCCAGTTTAGGGACAACCAGGACCTTGTTGAAGGTGTGATTTATCCCAGGCAGCGTGAGATCTCCGGCACAGGATACATCGACAGCATGTCCATCTGCTAGGCTGACATGATTTAGTGGCGATTCCTGCACATTGGTCAGCAAATCAGGACTCTTCACCAGATGTGTTGAAGCTCCACTATCAATTATGAATGCACTCTCCACTTTCTGTGTTGTAACCAGAGATGCGGCTGGTCGGCTGGTCTGAAAATTACAATGACTGCCAGCCGTATTTCTCCTAATAGACGGGCAGTTTTTCTTTAAATGATTTTTTGACCCACAAGAATAACATTTCTTTACACGCAGAGCAGTGGCTGGTAACCCCGGCTCAGATTTCACAGGTCTGTTCTCTCTGGGAGCCTCCCCGGCACTTGTACATTCCACAGGCCGTTGCTTGGCAACCAAGGCCGGTTTATGCCGTTCCTCCCATTCTATCGCCCGACCAAGAACGTGGTTGAAGGAAAGCTGATTCGGATCCATTCCTTCTAGAGAAGCAATTAAGGTGTCGAAGGAGGGTTGCAGGGAACTAATTAACAAATAACATTTGTCTTGTTGAGATATAGTCTTCCCCCTCCCTTCGAGCATTTGAAAAAGTTCAGTCAGTTTATTTACATGGTCTCTTACCGACTCATTTGGTGCTTGAACCTTCCGGTAAAGACGACGCATCAAAGTCATTATAGTCCCAGCTGAAGTTTGGACATAAACTGTCCGCAGTGCTTGCCAAGCCTCCCGTGCCGTTAAAGCTGATGTTATGTGCAGAAGCTGGTCATCTGCTACCGACAGGACGATGCAAGCCAAGGCACGGTCTGCTTTCGGCTGGTCCCCTGCTGGGATTGGGTCAGGTGGGTCATCAACATAAATCCAAATTCCTTCTCTGATGAGATAGTGTTTCATTTTGAAAGCCCAAACGTCGTAGTTGGACGAAGTTAATTTATCCATCACTTGGTAAGACTGTTGTTGAGCCATAATTCACTCCCGGCTCCACGAAGCTCACAAGCAGGAAAAAAGCTGTCCGCGCTCCCGGCGTGGCTCTTGCTGCACACAGGCAGTTCAGGCAGGCTACTCCCCCACTCCTGGAGAATGCGATAACCTCTCGCCCACAGACCTGGTCTCGCAGCTGCACACTCCGTCGTTCAGCACGGCTCACCGAAGCTCTGGTACTTTTCCAAGCTGGTCTCTCCCAGGCTGAGTTGAGTCCTCACCAGGGCTGGCTCTCAGACATTCCACGGGCACCCCGCTAGGCTGGTCAGGGACCCCGTAAGGCTGGGCCCATAACCCTGTTGCGCAGAGCGTGTGTAGTGGTCCACAGACCAGTCTAAGCCAAGACAGCACCTTAGCAGACTTTCCAGCCTCCCAGCTCTTACCAGTTCTTTGCTGTTCTGTCCCTCTATAGTAACCACACTGCACAGTCCAGTGGTACACTATATACAAGGGTTTATTCACAGAATATACAGACAAAATGCTTCGCCAGACGCTTGTTACCTCCGAAGAGAACGTACATGGCTTCTGTACAGACTTATATACACAGTAGCACCAATCAGCAACAAGCTGAGTCATGATGACTGCACACTGTCCAGTGCCAGCCATAACCGGTTTGAACAGGCTTATCAGTCCACCTGCTGACATGTAGCTGTCACTGAACTGTCAGTTAGATCCTAATGATCTTCCTGCTATATGATTAACATACAACATGGAATGCACCCAAAGTGCTAACCAACTGAGGATTGATTTACGGTCTCTTCCATGCTGTAGCAACCACATCACCGCAGGGACTGGAATATACCTATCTCTGAACAGCCACCGCTGGGAATCCATGCAATTTCCAGCTTCACGACAGCTAGAAACACCTACCAACCTACGAGCCGTTGAGAGGTGTTTTTTTTTTAATTCCTATATTACTCCTCTCATTAGCTAATTGGCTGGCTGTCAAACTCCCACTAGATTTGCTACATCACATAGCTCAACGGCTCCAATTCCTCTGTGGCGTAAATTGTTCCGGCCTAGGTAGTCATTTAGCACTGTTGTGCTAAATAGTGCTTCTAAATCAACCATCATCGAAATCACAGCTTTAAGCACCTTGTTAAATCGCGCCTTACGATGTCTTTTTAAGGTGGAATGAAACACCCTGTGAGAACGGGAAAATACAAGTAGTTATTTGTAGAGTAATGATGAAGTCACATTCTCGAACGAGGCACTATACAATCAGGCTATCCTCAGATGATAAAAAGATACCTACGTGCAGGGAAAAGATGCTAACCAGAGACCAGATACACTGCTTAACACTCATAACTCTGCGGGAAAAATTTTTTTAAGCAGAGATATCCTATCATTTCGTTGGAAGGTCAGGTTTCGAATCTGATCTCTCTGAAGTTTCAGAGATCATAGGAACATAGGAGTGAGCTCAAAACTTTAGAGAAAGCACAGTTTACTTAGGGAATTCCAGGAACAGAATTCTACCTGTGCGGTTCATTCGCTTTCCAAAATCAGAATTCACTCACAAATGGTCCCCTGACATTCTATTCCCTCATTTCTAACTTTTGCCTACATAATTGATTGGAAAGTCTCTACTATCCTGTCAAGCCAGTTTGGTGTTGTGGTGAGGAGCACGGACTCTAATCTGGGAGAACCGGGTTTGATTCCCCATTCCTCCACACGCAGCTGCTGGTGTGACCTTGGGTCAGTTAAAAGTTCTTTCAGAGCTGTTCTCTCACCAACAGTTCTCGAGAGAACTCTCTCAGCCCCACCTACCTCACAGGGGTGTCTGTTGTGGGGAGGGGAGGGGAAAGGAGATCATGAGCCGCTCTGAGACTCCTTTGGGTAGTGAAGGGCGGGGTAGAACTCCAATCTCTTCTTCTCTTCTACATATGTGGGGTGCAGCAAGCATTTGCCTTTCTCTCTGTGACGAAAGAGATTGCTATTCACTGTCTTGCTAGTATGTGCTCACTGATTGCGTCAGAGCGATTATGGCTGTGCTGACACATATACAAAGCATGCAAGTAAGGTGTTTTCTACAGGTCTGACCCCTTGCACTTTGGATCCCAGAAGCATGCCTGTAAACGCCCCTTTGAAAGCAGGAGTCTTCCCTTTTCTATCCCCCCTTCTTCATCTGTGATGGCTCATTTGTGCATACTAAAGAGGCCTGATAAGAGAGTGGCCGTGCTGAATGCATGTACTGTGTTGCCCTGCCTTCTAGAGCGCCATGTGGCAGCACATCATTGATTGGAAAGTCTCCACTATTCTGTCAAGCAAACAGGTGTGTCACGGTTTGGATGTGGGGGAAGTGAAAGGGTATCCCCTGAGTTTTACAGGCTATTTTCCAGAACACCATATGATTTTTTTGGCTCCATTTCCCAAAGGTTGCATAGAACAAAGGCCATCCACTTTTCACTGAGGGAAGCACAAATTTTTCCTAAAGAGCTGACTGGTTCACATTCTGGTGTTACAGAGGCTTCAGTCCCAGGCTTCCCTATTCATACATGGAACAGAAACAAACGGGAGACGTACCTTCCAGCAAACACGGTTACAATCAGGACATCAGAGTCAAATCTTTGCTCACGCCACCCCCTCCAAAGTGTATCCATCCTCACTCAAACATGACTTCAATATTTCTACAGCACAGTAATTCCCAGACGTTTGAAACCTTAAGCAGGCATTTTCTGTTTTCCCATGGCTTAAAACCAGATACTTCTCCTATACCAGTGGTGGCTAACTTATGGCACGGGTGCCAGAGGTGGCACTCAGAGCCCTCTCTGTGGGCACGCGTGCCATTGCCCCAGCCAGGCCCAGACCATCATTAAAGTGTCAAATTCTCTGCCAAATAATTTTAAGTAAATGAAAGCATTTGGGATCGCTTTCCTTCCTTTGTTTGGATGATCTTAAGTTAATGTATGAGTTGTTTTTCCTAAAGTAAAACCTCAGTATTCAGGTTAAATTGCCACGTTGGCACTTTGCGATAAATAAGTGGGTTTTGGGTCGCAGTTTGGGCACTCGGTCTCTAAAAGGTTTGCCATCACTGTCCTATACTCTGAAAAGAGACACATATTTCTCAGTCTACTGTTAGAACAATACTCAGGCATCCTCCTTACAACTGCAGGGTAACAAAGCAAATATTGTCTCTGAGGTTCCTTGCTTTGCCTCTGACACGTTGCCAGTCACCGGAGGTCGGAAATGAGACTTTATTTTCAAGAAATGAGGATGCTCCAAGAAGACACTCCTGCCCTGACAGTCGCATGAACTGCCTTTCGGGAATCCCAAGGCATTTTTATTTCTCCTCTCACAACAATACTACTTACGTAAATGGGGACGCATGTGCAACTGACAAGACTTGACTTTTAAGGCACAAAACTCGTGAGCCTTGGATTCAGTGCTGAAAGCATTTCAGGACCCACCAGGTGTTAGCAGTTAGCGCGGCTGATAAGGACTATCAGTGGCTATTACCTGTGGTGACTAAAGGGAACCTCTGTGTTCAGAGGGCGTCAGCCTCTGAATACTAGAGCCAGGAGCTAACTTGGGGGAAGGACTCGGTCTCCATGCCCTGTTGTTGGCCCTCCAGAGAAACTGGTTGGCCACTGTGTGAGACAGGATGATCGGCTAGATGGACCACTGGTCTGATCCAGCAGGGCTCTTCTGATGTTCTTATGAAGGCCTTGGCCTCTCTGCCCTGTTGTTGGCCCTCCAGAGGAACTGGTTGGCCACTGTGTGAGACAGGAGGCTGGACTGGATGGACCCCTGGTCTGATCCAGCAGGGCTCTTCTGAAGTTCTTATGAAGGCCTCGGTCTCTATGCCCTGTTGTTGGCCCTCCAGAGGGACCGGTTGGCCACTGTGTGAGGCGGGATGCTGGACTGGATGGACCCCTGGTCTGGTCTAGCAGGGCTCTTCTGATGTCCTAATGAAGGACACAGCCTCTGGGTCCTGTTGTTGACCCTCCAGAGGAACTGCTCAGCCCCTATGTGAGACAGGATGCTGGACTGGATGGACTACTGGTCTGATCCAGCACAGCTCTTCTTGTAATTTCTGAAGGCCAAGTTCAAGCAAGGTTGCCAACCTCAAGGTTGGCCACTGTGTGAGACAGGGTGCTGGGCTAGATGATCCACTGGTCTGACCTTGGTCTCTATGCCGTTCTTGACCCTCCAGAGGAACTGGCTGGCCACTGTGTGAGACGAGATGCTGGACTAGATGGACTACCAGTCTGATCCAGCGGGGCTCTTGTGATGTTCTAATAAAGGCCTCAGCCACTATGCCCTGAGAGCCAGTTTGGTGTAGTGGTTAAGCGTGTGGACTCTAATTTGGGAGAACCGGATTTGATTCCCCACTCCTCCACATGCAGCTGCTGGCGTGACCTTGGGTCACTCACGAGTTCTTTCAGAGCTGTTCTCTCAAGGGCAGTCCTCAAGAGAGCTCTCTCGGGCCCACCTACCTCACGGGGTGTCTGATGTGGGGAGGGGAAGGGAAAGAAGTTTGTAAGCCGCTCTGAGACTCCTTCGGGTAGTGAAGGGCGGGGTACAAACCCAGTCTCCTCCTCCTCCTCCTCTTCTTCTTCTGTTGTTGGCCCTCCAGAGTACTTGGTTGGCCCCTGTGTGAGGCGGGATGCTCGACTGGATGGACCCCTCCGGCCTGATCCAACAAAAGTTCTTATAGCGTCGGAAGGCCAGATTCAAGCAACGGCTGCCAACCTCCAGGCGGGGCCTGGAG